>NC_092729.1:59636017-59868017 GCF_047496885.1 Scyliorhinus torazame | reverse complement strand
TTTCCAGCAGTATACTGTTTACATAACCACGGTTTACTGTGGAGCAACGTTTATATAGAATATGTTTCGAGCAGTGTACTGTTTACATAAACACTGTTTACTGTAGGGCACCGTTTATGTAGAATCTGTTTTCAGCAGTATACTGTTTACATAAACTCTGTTTACTGTAGAGCACCGTTTATATAAAATCTGTTTCCAGCAGTATACTGTTTACATAGACACTGTTTGCTGTAGAGCACCGTTTATGTAGAATCTGTGTCCAGCAGTATACTGTTTACATAAACACTTTACTGTAGAGCACCGTTTATATATAATATGTTTCCAGCAGTATAATGTGTACATAAGCACTGTTTACGGTAGGGCACCCTTTATGTAGAATCTGTTTCCAGCAGTATACTGTTTACATAAACACTGTTTACTGTAGAGCACCGTTTATATAGAATCTGTTTCGAGCAGTAAACTGCTTACATAAACGCTGTTTCCTCTCGGGCACTGATTAGATAGAATCTGTTTCGAGCAGCATATTGTTTACATATACATTGTTTACTATCGGGCACCGATTAGACAGAATCTGTTTCCAGCAGTATACTATTTACGTAAACACTGTTTGCTGTAGGGCAACATTGATATAGAATCTGTTTCCAGGAGTATACTGTTTACATACACACTGTTTACTGTAGGGCACCGTTTATACAGAATATGTTTCCAGCAGTATACCATTTACATAAACACTGTTTAATGTCGAGCACCGTTTACATATAATCTGTTTCCAGCAGTATACTGTTTGGATAAACACTGTTTACTGCAGGGCACCGTTTATATAGAATTTGTTTCCAGCAGTATACCGTTTACATAAACACTGTTTACCGTAGGGCACTGTTTATATAGAATCTGTTTCCAGCAGTATACTGTTTACATACACACTGTTTACTGTAGGGCACCGTTTATATAGAATCTGTTAGCAGCAGTATACAGTTTACATAAACACTGTTTACTGTAGAGCACCATTTATATAGTATCTGTTTCCATCAGTACACTGTTTACATAAACACTGTTTACTGTAGGGCACCGTTTATTCGAATCTGTTTCCAGCTTATACTGTTTAGATAAACACTGTTTACTGTAGAGCACCTTTTATATACAATCTGTTTCCAGCAGTATACTGTTTACAGAAACACTTTACTGTAGGGCACCGTTTATATAGAATATGTTTCCAGCAGTATAATGTGTACATAAACACTGTTTACTGTAGGGCACCCTTCATGTAGAATCTGTTTCCAGCAGTATACTGTTTACATAAACGCTGTTTACTGTAGAGCACCGTTTATATAGAATCTGTTTCGAGCATTAAACTTTTTACATAAACATTGTTTACTATCGGGCACCAATTATATAGAATCTGTTTCCATCAGTATACTGTTTACATAAACACTGTTTACTGTAGAGCACTGTTTATATATAATATGTTTCCAGCAGTATACTGTTTACATTAACACTGTTTACTGTAGAGCACCGTTTATATATAATATGTTTCCAGCAGTATACTGTTTACATAAACACTGTTTACTGTATAGCACCGTTTATATAGAATCTGTTTCCAGCAGTATACTGTTTACATAAATAATGTTTAGTGTAGAGCACCGTTTATATAGTATCTGTTTCAATAAGTATACTGTTTATATAAACACGGTTTACTGTAGGGCACCGATTATATAGAATCCGTTTCCATCAGTATACTGTTTACATAAACACTGTTTACTGTAGAGCACTGTTTATATATAATATGTTTCCAGCAGTATACTGTTTATATAAACACTGTTTACTGTATAGCACCGTTTATATTGAATCTGTTTTCAGCAGTATACCGTTTACATTAACACTGTTTACTGTAGAGCACCGTTTATATAGAATCTGTTTCAATAAGTATACTGTGTATATAAACACGGTTTACTCTAGGGCACCGATAATATAGAATTGTTTCCATCAGTATACTGTTGACAGAAACACTGTTTACTGTAGAGCACCGTTTATATAGAAAACGTTTCCAGGAGTATACTGTTTACATAAACACTGTTTATTGTAGAGCACCGTTTATATAGAATCTGTGTCCAGCAGTATACTGTTTACATAAACACTGTTTACTGTCGAGCACCGTTTATATAGAACCTGTTTCCAGCAGTATACTGTTTACATATACACTGTTTACTGTAGGGCACCGTTTATATTGAATCTGCAGTATACTGTTTACATAAACACTGTTTACTGTAGAGCACCGTTTATATATAATATGTTTCCAGCAGTATACTGTTTACATAAACACTGTTTACTGTATAGCACCGTTTATATAGAATCTGTTTCCAGCAGTATACTGCTTACATAAATAATGTTTAGTGTAGAGCACCGTTTATATAGTATCTGTTTCAATAAGTATACTGTTTATATAAACACGGTTTACTGTAGGGCACCGATTATATAGAACCCGTTTCCATCAGTATACTGTTTACTTAAACACTGTTTAATGTAGAGCACCGTTTATAAAGAACCAGTGTCCAGCAGTATACAGTTTACATAAACACTGTCTTTGTAGAGCACCGTTTATATAGAATCTGTGGCCAGCAGTATACTGTTTACATAATCACTGTTTACTGTAGAGCACCGTTTATATAGGATCTGTTTCCAGCAGTATACCGTTTACATAAACACTGTTTGATGTAGGGCACGGTTTATATAGAACATGGTTCCAGCAGTATACTGTTTACATAAACACTGTTTGATGTAGGGCACCGTTTATATAGAATCTGTTTCCATCAGTATACCATTTACATAAACACTATATACTGTAGAGCACCATTTATATAGAATCTGTTTCGAGCAGTATACTGTTTAAATATACATTGTTTACTATCGGGCACCGATTATATAGAATCTGTTTCCAGCAGTATACTGTTTACATAAACACTATTTACTGTATAGCACCGTTTATAGAGAATCTGTTTCCAGCAGTATAATGTTTACCTAAATAATGTTTAGTGTAGAGCACCGTTTATAAAGTATCTGTTTCAATAAGTATACTGTTTATATAAACACGGTTTATTGTAGGGCACCGATTATATAGAATCTGTTTCCATCAGTATACAGTTTACATAAACACTGTCTTTGTAGGGCACCGTTTATATAGAATCTGTGTCCAGCAGTATACTGTTTACATAAACACTGTTTACTGTAGAGCACCGTTTATACAGGATCTGTTTCCAGCAGTATACCGTTTACATAAACACTGTTTGATGTAGGGCACGGTTTGTATAGAATATGGTTCCAGCAGTGAATCGTTAACATAAACACTGTTTACTGTAGAGCACCGTTTATATGCAATCTGTTTCCAGCAGTATACTGTTTACATAACCACGGTTTACTGTGGAGCAACGTTTATATAGAATCTGTTTCGAGCAGTATACTGTTTACATAAACACTGTTTACTGTAGGGCACCGTTTATGTAGAATCTGTTTTCAGCAGTATACTGTTTACATAAACACTGTTTACTGTAGAGCACCGTTTATATAAAATCTGTTTCCAGCAGTATACTGTATACATAGACACTGTTTGCTGTAGAGCACCGTTTATGTAGAATCTGTGTCCAGCATTATACTGTTTACATAAACACTGTTTACTGTAGAGCACCGTTTATATATAATATGTTTCCAGCAGTGTACCATTTACATAAATACTGTTTACTGTAGAGCACCGTTTATATAGAATCTGTTTCGAGCAGTAAACTGTTTACATAAACACTGTTTCCTCTCGGGCACTGATTAGATAGAATCTGTTTCGAGCAGTATACTGTTTAAATATACATTGTTTACTATCGGGCACCGATTATATAGAATCTGTTTCCAGCAGTATACTGTTTACATAAAGACTGTTTACTGTAGAGCACCGTTTATATATAATATGTTTCCAGCAGTATACTGTTTACATAAACACTGTTTACTGTATAGCACCGTTCATATAGAATCTGTTTCCAGCAGTATACTGTTTACATAAATAATGTTTCGTGTAGAACTCCGTTTATAAAGTATCTGTCTCAATAAGTATACTGTTTATATAAACACGGTTTACTGTAGGGCACCGATTATATAGAATCTGTTTCCATCAGTATACTGTTTACTTAAACACTGTTTACTGTAGAGCACCGTTTATATAGAACCAGTGTCCAGCAGTATACAGTTTACATAAACACTGTCTTTGTAGAGCACCGTTTATATAGAATATGGATCCAGCAGTGTATCGTTAACATAAACACTGTTTGCTGTAGGGCACCGTTTATCTAGCATCTGTTTCCAGCAGTATACCGTTGACATAAACAGTGTTTACTGTAGAGCACCGTTTATATGGAATCTGTTTCCAGCAGTATACTGTTTACATAACCACGGTTTACTGTGGAGCAACGTTTATATAGAATCTGTTTCGAGCAGTATACTGTTTACATAAACACTGTTTACTGTAGGGCACCGTTTATGTAGAATCTGTTTTCAGCAGTATACTGTTTACATAAACTCTGTTTACTGTAGAGCACCGATTATATAAAATCTGTTTCCAGCAGTATACTGTTTACATAGACACTGTTTGCTGTAGAGCACCGTTTATGTAGAATCTGTGTCCAGCAGTATACTGTTTACATAAACACTTTACTGTAGAGCACCGTTTATATATAATATGTTTCCAGCAGTATAATGTGTACATAAGCACTGTTTACGGTAGGGCACCCTTTATGTAGAATCTGTTTCCAGCAGTATACTGTTTACATAAACACTGTTTACTGTAGAGCACCGTTTATATAGAATCTGTTTCGAGCAGTAAACTGCTTACATAAACGCTGTTTCCTCTCGGGCACTGATTAGATAGAATCTGTTTCGAGCAGCATATTGTTTACATATACATTGTTTACTATCGGGCACCGATTAGATAGAATCTGTTTCCAGCAGTATACTATTTACGTAAACACTGTTTGCTGTAGGGCACCGTTGATATACAATCTGTTTCCAGGAGTATACTGTTTACATACACACTGTTTACTGTAGGGCACCGTTTATACAGAATATGTTTCCAGCAGTATACCATTTACATAAACACTGTTTAATGTCGAGCACCGTTTACATATAATCTGTTTCCAGCAGTATACTGTTTGGATAAACACTGTTTACTGCAGGGCACCGTTTATATAGAATTTGTTTCCAGCAGTATACCGTTTACATAAACACTGTTTACCGTAGAGCACTGTTTATATAGAATCTGTTTCCAGCAGTATACTGTTTACATACACACTGTTTACTGTAGGGCACCGTTTATATAGAATCTGTTAGCAGCAGTATACAGTTTACATAAACACTGTTTACTGTAGAGCACCATTTATATAGTATCTGTTTCCATCAGTACACTGTTTACATAAACACTGTTTACTGTAGGGCACCGTTTATTAGAATCTGTTTCCAGCTTATACTGTTTAGATAAACACTGTTTACTGTAGAGCACCTTTTATATACAATCTGTTTCCAGCAGTATACTGTTTACAGAAACACTTTACTGTAGGGCACCGTTTATATAGAATATGTTTCCAGCAGTATAATGTGTACATAAACACTGTTTACTGTAGGGCACCCTTCATGTAGAATCTGTTTCCAGCAGTATACTGTTTACATAAACGCTGTTTACTGTAGAGCACCGTTTATATAGAATCTGTTTCGAGCATTAAACTTTTTACATAAACATTGTTTACTCTCGGGCGCTGATTATATAGAATCTGTTTCTAGCAGTAAACTGTTTTCATATTCATTGTTTACTATCGGGCACCAATTATATAGAATCCGTTTCCATCAGTATACTGTTTACATAAACACTGTTTACTGTAGAGCACTGTTTATATATAATATGTTTCCAGCAGTATACTGTTTACATTAACACTGTTTACTGTAGAGCACCGTTTATATATAATATGTTTCCAGCAGTATACTGTTTACATAAACACTGTTTACTGTATAGCACCGTTTATATAGAATCTGTTTCCAGCAGTATACTGTTTACATAAATAATGTTTAGTGTAGAGCACCGTTTATATAGTATCTGTTTCAATAAGTATACTGTTTATATAAACACGGTTTACTGTAGGGCACCGATTATATAGAATCCGTTTCCATCAGTATACTGTTTACATAAACACTGTTTACTGTAGAGCACTGTTTATATATAATATGTTTCCAGCAGTATACTGTTTATATAAACACTGTTTACTGTATAGCACCGTTTATATTGAATCTGTTTTCAGCAGTATACTGTTTACATTAACACTGTTTACTGTAGAGCACCGTTTATATAGAATCTGTTTCAATAAGTATACTGTGTATATAAACACGGTTTACTCTAGGGCACCGATAATATAGAATTGTTTCCATCAGTATACTGTTGACAGAAACACTGTTTACTGTAGAGCACCGTTTATATAGAAAACGTTTCAAGGAGTATACTGTTTACATAAACACTGTTTATTGTAGAGCACCGTTTATATAGAATCTGTGTCCAGCAGTATACTGTTTACATAAACACTGTTTACTGTCGAGCACCGTTTATATAGAACCTGTTTCCAGCAGTATACTGTTTACATATACACTGTTTACTGTAGGGCACCGTTTATATTGAATCTGCAGTATACTGTTTACATAAACACTGTTTACTGTAGAGCACCGTTTATATATAATATGTTTCCAGCAGTATACTGTTTACATAAACACTGTTTACTGTATAGCACCGTTGATATAGAATCTGTTTCCAGCAGTATACTGTTTACATAAATAATGTTTAGTGTAGAGCACCGTTTATATAGTATCTGTTTCAATAAGTATACTGTTTATATAAACACGGTTTACTGTAGGGCACCGATTATATAGAATCCGTTTCCATCAGTATACTGTTTACTTAAACACTGTTTAATGTAGAGCACCGTTTATAAAGAACCTGTGTCCAGCAGTATACAGTTTACATAAACACTGTCTTTGTAGAGCACCGTTTATATAGAATCTGTGTCCAGCAGTATACTGTTTACATAATCACTGTTTACTGTAGAGCACCGTTTATATAGGATCTGTTTCCAGCAGTATGCCGTTTACATAAACACTGTTTGATGTAGGGCACGGTTTATATAGAACATGGTTCCAGCAGTATACTGTTTACATAAACACTGTTTGATGTAGGGCACCGTTTATATAGAATCTGTTTCCATCAGTATACCATTTACATAAACACTATATACTGTAGAGCACCATTTATATAGAATCTATTTCCAGCAGTGTATCGTTAACATAAACACTGTTTGCTGTAGGGCACCGTTTATATAGCATCTGTTTCCAGCAGTATACCGTTGACATAAACACTGTTTACTGTAGAGCACCGTTTATATGGAATCTGTTTCCAGCAGTATACTGTTTACATAACCACGGTTTACTGTGGAGCAACGTTTATATAGAATCTGTTTGGAGCAGTATACTGTTTACATAAACACTGTTTACTGTAGGGCACCGTTTATGTAGAATCTGTTTTCAGCAGTATACTGTTTACATAAACACTGTTTACTGTAGAGCACCGTTTATATAAAATCTGTTTCCAGCAGTATACTGTTTACATAGACACTGTTTGCTGTAGAGCACCGTTTATGTAGAATCTGTGTCCAGCAGTATACTGTTTACATAAACACTGTTTACTGTAGAGCACCGTTTATATATAATATGTTTCCAGCAGTATAATGTGTACATAAACACTGTTTACTGTAGGGCACCCGTTATGTAGAATCTGTTTCCAGCAGTATGCTGTTTACATAAACACTGTTTACTGTAGAGCACCGTTTATATAGAATCTGTTTCGAGCAGTAAACTGTTTACATAAACACTGTTTCCTCTCGGGCACTGATTAGATAGAATCTGTTTCGAGCAGTATACTGTTTAAATATACATTGTTTACTATCGGGCACCGATTATATAGAATCTGTTTCCAGCAGTATACTGTTTACATAAACACTGTTTACTGTAGAGCACCGTTTATATATAATATGTTTCCAGCAGTATACTGTTTACATAAACACTATTTACTGTATACCACCGTTTATAGAGAATCTGTTTCCAGCAGTATAATGTTTACCTAAATAATGTTTAGTGTAGAGCACCGTTTATAAAGTATCTGTTTCAATAAGTATACTGTTTATATAAACACGGTTTATTGTAGGGCACCGATTATATAGAATCTGTTTCCTCAGTATACAGTTTACATAAACACTGTCTTTGTAGGGCACCGTTTATATAGAATCTGTGTCCAGCAGTATACTGTTTAAAAAACACTGTTTACTGTAGAGCACCGTTTATACAGGATCTGTTTCCAGCAGTATACCGTTTACATAAACACTGTTTGATGTAGGGCACGGTTTGTATAGAATATGGTTCCAGCAGTGAATCGTTAACATAAACACTGTTTACTGTAGAGCACCGTTTATATGCAATCTGTTTCCAGCAGTATACTGTTTACATAACCACGGTTTACTGTGGAGCAACGTTTATATAGAATCTGTTTCGAGCAGTATACTGTTTACATAAACACTGTTTACTGTAGGGCACCGTTTATGTAGAATCTGTTTTCAGCAGTATACTGTTTACATAAACACTGTTTACTGTAGAGCACCGTTTATATAAAATCTGTTTCCAGCAGTATACTGTATACATAGACACTGTTTGCTGTAGAGCACCGTTTATGTAGAATCTGTGTCCAGCAGTATACTGTTTACATAAACACTGTTTACTGTAGAGCACCGTTTATATATAATATGTTTCCAGCAGTGTACCATTTACATAAATACTGTTTACTGTAGAGCACCGTTTATATAGAATCTGTTTCGAGCAGTAAACTGTTTACATAAACACTGTTTCCTCTCGGGCACTGATTAGATAGAATCTGTTTCGAGCAGTATACTGTTTAAATATACATTGTTTACTATCGGGCACCGATTATATAGAATCTGTTTCCAGCAGTATACTGTTTACATAAAGACTGTTTACTGTAGAGCACCGTTTATATATAATATGTTTCCAGCAGTATACTGTTTACATAAACACTGTTTACTGTATAGCACCGTTCATATAGAATCTGTTTCCAGCAGTATACTGTTTACATAAATAATGTTTCGTGTAGAACTCCGTTTATAAAGTATCTGTCTCAATAAGTATACTGTTTATATAAACACGGTTTACTGTAGGGCACCGATTATATAGAATCTGTTTCCATCAGTATACTGTTTACTTAAACACTGTTTACTGTAGAGCACCGTTTATATAGAACCAGTGTCCAGCAGTATACAGTTTACATAAACACTGTCTTTGTAGAGCACCGTTTATATAGAATATGGTTCCAGCAGTGTATCGTTAACATAAACACTGTTTACTGTAGGGCACCGTTTATCTAGCATCTGTTTCCAGCAGTATACCGTTGACATAAACAGTGTTTACTGTAGAGCACCGTTTATATGGAATCTGTTTCCAGCAGTATACTGTTTACATAACCACGGTTTACTGTGGAGCAACGTTTATATAGAATCTGTTTCGAGCAGTATACTGTTTACATAAACACTGTTTACTGTAGGGCACCGTTTATGTAGAATCTGTTTTCAGCAGTATACTGTTTACATAAACTCTGTTTACTGTAGAGCACCGTTTATATAAAATCTGTTTCCAGCAGTATACTGTTTACATAGACACTGTTTGCTGTAGAGCACCGTTTATGTAGAATCTGTGTCCAGCAGTATACTGTTTACATAAACACTTTACTGTAGAGCACCGTTTATATATAATATGTTTCCAGCAGTATAATGTGTACATAAGCACTGTTTACGGTAGGGCACCCTTTATGTAGAATCTGTTTCCAGCAGTATACTGTTTACATAAACACTGTTTACTGTAGAGCACCGTTTATATAGAATCTGTTTCGAGCAGTAAACTGTTTACATAAACGCTGTTTCCTCTCGGGCACTGATTAGATAGAATCTGTTTCGAGCAGCATACTGTTTACATATACATTGTTTACTATCGGGCACCGATTAGATATAATCTGTGTCCAGCAGTATACTGTTTACATAAACTCTGTTTACTGTGGAGCACCGTTTATATAGAATCTGTTTCCAGCAGTATACCGTTTACATAAACACTGTTTGATGTAGGGCACCGTTTATATAGAAACTGTTTCCAGCAGTATACTGTTGACATAAACACTGTTTACTGTAGAGCACAGTTTATATAAAATCTGTTTACAGCAGTATACTGTTTACATAGCCACTGTTTACTGTAGGGCACCGTTAATATTGAATCTGTTTCCAGCAGTATACTGTTTACATAAACACTGTTTACTGTATAGCACCGTTTATATAGAATCAGTTTCCAGCAGTATACTGTTTACATAAATACTGTTCAGTGTAGGGCACCGTTTATATAGTATCTGTTTCAATACGTATACTGTTTATATAAACACGGTTTACTTTAGGGCACCGATTATATAGAATCTGTTTCCATCAGTATACTGTTTACTTCAACACTGTTTACTGTAGAGCACCGTTTATATAGAACCAGTGTCCAGCAGTATACTGTTTACATAAACACTGTCTTTGTAGAGCACCGTTTATATAGAATCTGTGTCCAGCAGTATACTCTTTACATAAACACTGTTTACTGTAGAGCACCGTTTATATAGGAAATAATTCCAGCTGTATACCGTTTACATAAACACTGGTTGATGTAGTGCACGGTTTATATAGAATATGTTTCCAGCAGTACACTGTTTACATAAATACTGTTTGATGTAGTGCACCGTTTATATAGAATCTGTTTCCATCAGTATACCGTTTACATAAACACTGTATACTGTAGGGCACCATTTATATAGAATCTTTTTCCAGCTATGTATTGTTAACACAAACACTGTTTGCTGTAGGGCACCGTTTATATAGCATCTGTTTGCAGCAGTATACCGTTTACATAAAAACTGTTTACTGTAGAGCACCGTTTATATGGAATCTGTTTCCAGCAGTATACTGTTTACATAAACACGGTTTACTGTGGAGCAACGTTTATATAGAATCTGTTTCGAGCAGTTTACTGTTTACATAAACACTGTTTACTGTAGAGCACCGTTTATGTAGAATTTGTTTTCAGCAGCATACTGTTTACATAAACACTGTTTACTGTAGAGCACCGTTGACATAGAATCTGTTTCAATACGTATACTGTGTATATAAACACGCTTTTCTGTAGGGCACCGATTATATAGAATCTGTTTCCATCAGTATACTGTTGACAGAAACACTGTTTACTGTAAAGCACCGTTTATATAGAATCTGTTTCCAGCAGTATACTGTTTACATAAACACTGTTTACTGTAGAGCACCATTTATGTAGAATCTGTTTTCAGCAGTATACTGTTTACATAAACACTGTTTCCTCTAGAGCACCGTTTATATAGAATCTGTTTCCAACAGTATACTGTTTGCATAGACACTGTTTACTGTAGGGCACCGTTTATATAGAATCTGTTTCCAGCACTATACTGTTTACATAAACACCGTTTTCTGTAGAGCACCGTTGACATAGAATCTGTTTCAATACGTATACTGTGTATATAAACACGCTTTCCTGTAGGGCACCGATTATATAGAATCTGTTTCCATCAGTATACTGTTGACAGAAACACTGTTTACTGTAAAGCACCGTTTATATAGAATCTGTTTCCAGCAGTATACTGTTTACATAAACACTGCTTACTGTAGAGCACCATTTATGTAGAATCTGTTTTCAGCAGTATACTGTTTACATAAACACTGTTTACTCTAGAGCACCGTTTATATAGAATCTGTTTCCAGCAGTATACTGTTTGCATAGACACTGTTTACTGTAGGGCACCGTTTATATAGAATCTGTTTCCAGCAGTATACTGTTTAAATAAACACTGTTTTCTGTAGAGCACCGTTTATATATAATATGTTTCCAGCAATATAATGTGTACATAAACACTGTTTACTGTAGGTCCCTCTTTATGTAGAATCTGATTCCAGCAGTATACCGGTTACAGTAATATTGTTTACTGTGGTGCTATATTAACATAGCATCTGTTTACAGTAGTGCATGATTTAGATTAACACTGTTTACTGGAGAGTACTATTTACATAGTCTCTGTTTACAGCAGTGTACTGTTTACATGAACTCTGTATACTGTAGGGCACCGTTTATATAGAATCTGTTTCCACCTTATACTGTTTACATAAACACTGTTTACTGTAGAGCACCCTTTATATGCAATCTGTTTCCAGCTGTATACTGTTTACATAAACACTGTTTACTGTAGAGCACCGTTTATACAGAATCTGTTTCCAGCAGTATACTGTATAAACGGTGCTCGACAGTAAACAGTGTTTATGATTCTATATAAACAGTTTACATAAACACTGTTTACTGTAGAGCACCGTTTAAATAGAGTCTGTTTCCAGCAGTATACTGTTTACCTAAACACTGTTTACTGTAGGGCACCGTTTATAAAGAATCTGTTTCCAGCTTATACTGTTTACATAAACACTGTTTACCGTAGAGCACCGTTTATATAGAATCTGTTTCCAGCAGTATACCGTTTATATAAAGGCTGTTTGCTGTAGAGCACCGTTTATATAGAATCTGTTTCCAGCAGAATACTGTTTACATAAACACTGTTTACTGTAGAGCACCGTATAAAAAGACTCTGTTTCCAGTAGTATACTGTTTACATAAACAATGTTTACTGTAGAGCACCGTTTATATAGAATCTGTTTCCAGCAGTATACTGTTTACATAAGAGCACCGTTTATATAGAACCAGTTTCCAGCAATATACCGTTTACATAAACACTTTTTATTGTAGAGCCCCGTTTATATAGAATCTGTTTCCAGCAGTATACTCTTTACATAAACACTGTTTACTGTAGGGCACAGTTTATATAGAATCTTTGTCCAGCATTATACTGTTTACATAAACACTTTTTGCAGTAGGGCACCGTTTACATAGAATCTGTTTCCAGCAGTATAGCGTTTACATAAACCCTGTATACTGTAGAGCACCGTTTATATAGAATCTGTTTCCAGCAGTATATCGTTTTCATGAACACTGATTGCTATAGGGCACCTTTTATATAGAAACTGTTTCCAGCAGTATACTATTTACATAAACACTGTTTACTGTACGGCACCGTTTATATAGAATCTGTTAGCAGCAGTATACCGTTTACATAAACACTGTTTACTGTAGAGCACCGTTTATATAGTATCTGTTTCCAGCAGTACACTGTTTACATAAACACTGTTTACTGTAGGGCACCGTTTATATAGAATCTGTTTCCAGCTTATACTGTTTACATAAACACTGTTCACTGTAGAGCACCGTTTATATAGAATCTGTTTCCAGCAGTATACTGTTAACATAAACACTGTTTACTGTAGGGCACCGTTTATATAGAATACGTTACCAGCTTATACTGTTTACATAAACACTGTTTACTGTAGAGCACCGTTTATATACAATCTGTTTCCAGCAGTATACTGCTTACATAAAGACTGTTTACTGTAGGGCACCGTTTATATAGAATCTGTTTACAGCAGTATACTGTTTGCATAGACTCTGTTTACTGTAGGGCACCGTTTATATAGAATCTGTTTCCAGCAGTATACTGTTTACATAAACACTGTTTACTCTAGAGCACCGTTTGTATAGAATCTGTTTCCAGCAGTATACTGTTTGCATAGACACTGTTTACTATAGGGCACCGTTTATATAGAATCTGTTTCCAGCAGTATACTGTTTAAATAAACACTGTTTTCTGTAGAGCACCGTTTATATATAATATGTTTCCAGCAATATAATGTGTACATAAACACTGTTTACTGTAGGTCCCTCTTTATGTAGAATCTGATTCCAGCAGTATACCGGTTACATTAATATTGTTTACTGTGGTGCTATATTAACATAGCATCTGTTTACAGTAGTGCATGATTTAGATTAACACTGTTTACTGGAGAGTACTATTTACATAGACTCTGTTTACAGCAGTGTACTGTTTACATAAACTCTGTATACTGTAGGGCACCGTTTATATAGAATCTGTTTCCACCTTATACTGTTTACATAAACACTGTTTACTGTAGAGCACCCTTTATATGCAATCTGTTTCCAGCTGTATACTGTTTACATAAACACTGTTTACTGTAGAGCACCGTTTATACAGAATCTGTTTCCAGCAGTATACTGTATAAACGGTGCTCGACAGTAAACAGTGTTTATGATTCTATATAAACAGTTTACATAAACACTGTTTACTGTAGAGCACCGTTTATATAGAATCTGTTTCCAGCAGTATACTGTTTACATAAACACTGTTTACTGTAGGGCACCGTTTATAAAGAATCTGTTTCCAGCTTATACTGTTTACATAAACACTGTTTACCGTAGAGCACCGTTTATATAGAATCTGTTTCCAGCAGTATACCGTTTATATAAACACTGTTTGCTGTAGAGCACCGTTTATATAGAATCTGTTTCCAGCAGAATACTGTTTACATAAACACTGTTTACTGTAGAGCACCGTATAAAAAGACTCTGTTTCCAGTCGTATACTGTTTACATAAACAATGTTTACTGTAGAGCACCGTTTATATAGAATCTGTTTCCAGCAGTATACTGTTTACATAAGAGCACCGTTTATATAGAACCAGTTTCCAGCAATATACCGTTTACATAAACACTGTTTATTGTAGAGCACCGTTTATATAGAATCTGTTTCCAGCAGAATACTGTTTACATAAACACTGTTTACTGTAGAGCACCGTATAAAAAGACTCTGTTTCCAGTAGTATACTGTTTACATAAACAATGTTTACTGTAGAGCACCGTTTATATAGAATCTGTTTCCAGCAGTATACTGTTTACATAAGAGCACCGTTTATATAGAACAGTTTCCAGCAATATACCGTTTACATAAACACTGTTTATTGTAGAGCACCGATTATATAGAATCTGTTACAAGCAGTTTACTGTTTACATAAACACTGTTTATTGTAGAGCACCGTTTATATAGAATCTGTTTCCAGCAGTATACTCTTTACATAAGCACTGTTTACTGTAGGGCACAGTTTATATAGAATCTTTGTCCAGCATTATACTGTTTACATAAACACTTTTTGCAGTAGGGCACCGTTTACATAGAATCTGTTTCCAGCAGTATAGCGTTTACATAAACCCTGTATACTGTAGAGCACTGTTTATATAGAATCTGTTTCCAGCAGTATATCGTTTTCATGAACACTGTTTGCTATGGGGCACCTTTTATATAGAAACTGTTTCCAGCAGTATACTATTTACATAAACACTGTTTACTGTACGGCACCGTTTATATAGAATCTGTTAGCAGCAGTATACCGTTTACATAAACACTGTTTACTGTAGAGCACCGTTTATATAGTATCTGTTTCCAGCAGTACACTGTTTACATAAACACTGTTTACTGTAGGGCACCGTTTATATAGAATCTGTTTCCAGCTTATACTGTTTACATAAACACTGTTTACTGTAGAGCACCGTTTATATAGAATCTGTTTCCAGCAGTATACTGTTAACATAAACACTGTTTACTGTAGGGCACCGTTTATATAGAATACGTTACCAGCTTATACTGTTTACATAAACACTGTTTACTGTAGAGCACCGTTTATATACAATCTGTTTCCAGCAGTATACTGCTTACAGAAAGACTGTTTACTGTAGGGCACCGTTTATATAGAATCTGTTGACAGCAGTATACTATTTACATAAACACTGTTTACTGTAGGGCACCGTTTATATAGAATCTGTTTCCAGCAGTATACTGTTTGGACAAACACTGTTTACTGTAGGGCACCGTTTATATAGAATTTGTTTCCAGCAGTATACCGTTTACATAAATACTGTTTACTGTAGGGCACCGTTTATATAGAATCTGTTTCCAGCAGTATACTGTTTACATAAACACTTTTTGCAGTAGTGCACCATTTATATAGATTCTGTATATAGCAGTATATCGTTTTCATGAACACTGTTTGCTGAAGGGCACCGTTTATATATAATCTGTTTCCAGCTGAACTGTTTACATAAACACTGTTTACTGTAGAGCACCGTTTATACAGAATCTGTTTCCAGCAGTACACCGTTTACATAAACACTGTTTACTGTAGAGCACCGTTTATATTGAATCTGTTTCCAACAGTATACTGTTTACATAAACACTGTTTGCTGTAGGGCACTGTTTATTTAGAATCTGTTTCCAGCAGTATACCGTTTACATAAACAATCTTTACTGAAGAGAACCGTTTATATAGAATCTGTTTCCAGCAGTATACAGTTTATATAAACACTGTTTGCTGTAGAGCACCGTTTATATAGAATCTGTTTCCAGCAGAATACTGTTTACATAAACACTGTTTACTGTAGAGCACCGTATAAAAAGACTCTGTTTCCAGTAGTATACTGTTTACATAAACAATGTTTACTGTGGAGCACCGTTTATATAGAATCTGTTTCCAGCAGTATACTGTTTACATAAACACTGTTTACTGTAGGGCACCCGTTATGTAGAATCTGTTTCCAGCAGTATGCTGTTTACATAAACACTGTTTACTGTAGAGCACCGTTTATATAGAATCTGTTTCGAGCAGTAAACTGTTTACATAAACACTGTTTCCTCTCGGGCACTGATTAGATAGAATCTGTTTCGAGCAGTATACTGTTTAAATATACATTGTTTACTATCGGGCACCGATTATATAGAATCTGTTTCCAGCAGTATACTGTTTACATAAACACTGTTTACTGTAGAGCACCGTTTATATATAATATGTTTCCAGCAGTATACTGTTTACATAAACACTATTTACTGTATACCACCGTTTATAGAGAATCTGTTTCCAGCAGTATAATGTTTACCTAAATAATGTTTAGTGTAGAGCACCGTTTATAAAGTATCTGTTTCAATAAGTATACTGTTTATATAAACACGGTTTATTGTAGGGCACCGATTATATAGAATCTGTTTCCTCAGTATACAGTTTACATAAACACTGTCTTTGTAGGGCACCGTTTATATAGAATCTGTGTCCAGCAGTATACTGTTTAAAAAACACTGTTTACTGTAGAGCACCGTTTATACAGGATCTGTTTCCAGCAGTATACCGTTTACATAAACACTGTTTGATGTAGGGCACGGTTTGTATAGAATATGGTTCCAGCAGTGAATCGTTAACATAAACACTGTTTACTGTAGAGCACCGTTTATATGCAATCTGTTTCCAGCAGTATACTGTTTACATAACCACGGTTTACTGTGGAGCAACGTTTATATAGAATCTGTTTCGAGCAGTATACTGTTTACATAAACACTGTTTACTGTAGGGCACCGTTTATGTAGAATCTGTTTTCAGCAGTATACTGTTTACATAAACACTGTTTACTGTAGAGCACCGTTTATATAAAATCTGTTTCCAGCAGTATACTGTATACATAGACACTGTTTGCTGTAGAGCACCGTTTATGTAGAATCTGTGTCCAGCAGTATACTGTTTACATAAACACTGTTTACTGTAGAGCACCGTTTATATATAATATGTTTCCAGCAGTGTACCATTTACATAAATACTGTTTACTGTAGAGCACCGTTTATATAGAATCTGTTTCGAGCAGTAAACTGTTTACATAAACACTGTTTCCTCTCGGGCACTGATTAGATAGAATCTGTTTCGAGCAGTATACTGTTTAAATATACATTGTTTACTATCGGGCACCGATTATATAGAATCTGTTTCCAGCAGTATACTGTTTACATAAAGACTGTTTACTGTAGAGCACCGTTTATATATAATATGTTTCCAGCAGTATACTGTTTACATAAACACTGTTTACTGTATAGCACCGTTCATATAGAATCTGTTTCCAGCAGTATACTGTTTACATAAATAATGTTTCGTGTAGAACTCCGTTTATAAAGTATCTGTCTCAATAAGTATACTGTTTATATAAACACGGTTTACTGTAGGGCACCGATTATATAGAATCTGTTTCCATCAGTATACTGTTTACTTAAACACTGTTTACTGTAGAGCACCGTTTATATAGAACCAGTGTCCAGCAGTATACAGTTTACATAAACACTGTCTTTGTAGAGCACCGTTTATATAGAATATGGTTCCAGCAGTGTATCGTTAACATAAACACTGTTTACTGTAGGGCACCGTTTATCTAGCATCTGTTTCCAGCAGTATACCGTTGACATAAACAGTGTTTACTGTAGAGCACCGTTTATATGGAATCTGTTTCCAGCAGTATACTGTTTACATAACCACGGTTTACTGTGGAGCAACGTTTATATAGAATCTGTTTCGAGCAGTATACTGTTTACATAAACACTGTTTACTGTAGGGCACCGTTTATGTAGAATCTGTTTTCAGCAGTATACTGTTTACATAAACTCTGTTTACTGTAGAGCACCGTTTATATAAAATCTGTTTCCAGCAGTATACTGTTTACATAGACACTGTTTGCTGTAGAGCACCGTTTATGTAGAATCTGTGTCCAGCAGTATACTGTTTACATAAACACTTTACTGTAGAGCACCGTTTATATATAATATGTTTCCAGCAGTATAATGTGTACATAAGCACTGTTTACGGTAGGGCACCCTTTATGTAGAATCTGTTTCCAGCAGTATACTGTTTACATAAACACTGTTTACTGTAGAGCACCGTTTATATAGAATCTGTTTCGAGCAGTAAACTGTTTACATAAACGCTGTTTCCTCTCGGGCACTGATTAGATAGAATCTGTTTCGAGCAGCATACTGTTTACATATACATTGTTTACTATCGGGCACCGATTAGATATAATCTGTGTCCAGCAGTATACTGTTTACATAAACTCTGTTTACTGTGGAGCACCGTTTATATAGAATCTGTTTCCAGCAGTATACCGTTTACATAAACACTGTTTGATGTAGGGCACCGTTTATATAGAAACTGTTTCCAGCAGTATACTGTTGACATAAACACTGTTTACTGTAGAGCACAGTTTATATAAAATCTGTTTAAAGCAGTATACTGTTTACATAGCCACTGTTTACTGTAGGGCACCGTTAATATTGAATCTGTTTCCAGCAGTATACTGTTTACATAAACACTGTTTACTGTATAGCACCGTTTATATAGAATCAGTTTCCAGCAGTATACTGTTTACATAAATACTGTTCAGTGTAGGGCACCGTTTATATAGTATCTGTTTCAATACGTATACTGTTTATATAAACACGGTTTACTTTAGGGCACCGATTATATAGAATCTGTTTCCATCAGTATACTGTTTACTTCAACACTGTTTACTGTAGAGCACCGTTTATATAGAACCAGTGTCCAGCAGTATACTGTTTACATAAACACTGTCTTTGTAGAGCACCGTTTATATAGAATCTGTGTCCAGCAGTATACTCTTTACATAAACACTGTTTACTGTAGAGCACCGTTTATATAGGAAATAATTCCAGCTGTATACCGTTTACATAAACACTGGTTGATGTAGTGCACGGTTTATATAGAATATGTTTCCAGCAGTACACTGTTTACATAAATACTGTTTGATGTAGTGCACCGTTTATATAGAATCTGTTTCCATCAGTATACCGTTTACATAAACACTGTATACTGTAGGGCACCATTTATATAGAATCTTTTTCCAGCTATGTATTGTTAACACAAACACTGTTTGCTGTAGGGCACCGTTTATATAGCATCTGTTTGCAGCAGTATACCGTTTACATAAAAACTGTTTACTGTAGAGCACCGTTTATATGGAATCTGTTTCCAGCAGTATACTGTTTACATAAGCACGGTTTACTGTGGAGCAACGTTTATATAGAATCTGTTTCGAGCAGTTTACTGTTTACATAAACACTGTTTACTGTAGAGCACCGTTTATGTAGAATTTGTTTTCAGCAGCATACTGTTTACATAAACACTGTTTACTGTAGAGCACCGTTGACATAGAATCTGTTTCAATACGTATACTGTGTATATAAACACGCTTTTCTGTAGGGCACCGATTATATAGAATCTGTTTCCATCAGTATACTGTTGACAGAAACACTGTTTACTGTAAAGCACCGTTTATATAGAATCTGTTTCCAGCAGTATACTGTTTACATAAACACTGTTTACTGTAGAGCACCATTTATGTAGAATCTGTTTTCAGCAGTATACTGTTTACATAAACACTGTTTCCTCTAGAGCACCGTTTATATAGAATCTGTTTCCAACAGTATACTGTTTGCATAGACACTGTTTACTGTAGGGCACCGTTTATATAGAATCTGTTTCCAGCACTATACTGTTTACATAAACACCGTTTTCTGTAGAGCACCGTTGACATAGAATCTGTTTCAATACGTATACTGTGTATATAAACACGCTTTCCTGTAGGGCACCGATTATATAGAATCTGTTTCCATCAGTATACTGTTGACAGAAACACTGTTTACTGTAAAGCACCGTTTATATAGAATCTGTTTCCAGCAGTATACTGTTTACATAAACACTGCTTACTGTAGAGCACCATTTATGTAGAATCTGTTTTCAGCAGTATACTGTTTACATAAACACTGTTTACTCTAGAGCACCGTTTATATAGAATCTGTTTCCAGCAGTATACTGTTTGCATAGACACTGTTTACTGTAGGGCACCGTTTATATAGAATCTGTTTCCAGCAGTATACTGTTTAAATAAACACTGTTTTCTGTAGAGCACCGTTTATATATAATATGTTTCCAGCAATATAATGTGTACATAAACACTGTTTACTGTAGGTCCCTCTTTATGTAGAATCTGATTCCAGCAGTATACCGGTTACAGTAATATTGTTTACTGTGGTGCTATATTAACATAGCATCTGTTTACAGTAGTGCATGATTTAGATTAACACTGTTTACTGGAGAGTACTATTTACATAGTCTCTGTTTACAGCAGTGTACTGTTTACATGAACTCTGTATACTGTAGGGCACCGTTTATATAGAATCTGTTTCCACCTTATACTGTTTACATAAACACTGTTTACTGTAGAGCACCCTTTATATGCAATCTGTTTCCAGCTGTATACTGTTTACATAAACACTGTTTACTGTAGAGCACCGTTTATACAGAATCTGTTTCCAGCAGTATACTGTATAAACGGTGCTCGACAGTAAACAGTGTTTATGATTCTATATAAACAGTTTACATAAACACTGTTTACTGTAGAGCACCGTTTAAATAGAGTCTGTTTCCAGCAGTATACTGTTTACCTAAACACTGTTTACTGTAGGGCACCGTTTATAAAGAATCTGTTTCCAGCTTATACTGTTTACATAAACACTGTTTACCGTAGAGCACCGTTTATATAGAATCTGTTTCCAGCAGTATACCGTTTATATAAAGGCTGTTTGCTGTAGAGCACCGTTTATATAGAATCTGTTTCCAGCAGAATACTGTTTACATAAACACTGTTTACTGTAGAGCACCGTATAAAAAGACTCTGTTTCCAGTAGTATACTGTTTACATAAACAATGTTTACTGTAGAGCACCGTTTATATAGAATCTGTTTCCAGCAGTATACTGTTTACATAAGAGCACCGTTTATATAGAACCAGTTTCCAGCAATATACCGTTTACATAAACACTTTTTATTGTAGAGCCCCGTTTATATAGAATCTGTTTCCAGCAGTATACTCTTTACATAAACACTGTTTACTGTAGGGCACAGTTTATATAGAATCTTTGTCCAGCATTATACTGTTTACATAAACACTTTTTGCAGTAGGGCACCGTTTACATAGAATCTGTTTCCAGCAGTATAGCGTTTACATAAACCCTGTATACTGTAGAGCACCGTTTATATAGAATCTGTTTCCAGCAGTATATCGTTTTCATGAACACTGTTTGCTATAGGGCACCTTTTATATAGAAACTGTTTCCAGCAGTATACTATTTACATAAACACTGTTTACTGTACGGCACCGTTTATATAGAATCTGTTAGCAGCAGTATACCGTTTACATAAACACTGTTTACTGTAGAGCACCGTTTATATAGTATCTGTTTCCAGCAGTACACTGTTTACATAAACACTGTTTACTGTAGGGCACCGTTTATATAGAATCTGTTTCCAGCTTATACTGTTTACATAAACACTGTTCACTGTAGAGCACCGTTTATATAGAATCTGTTTCCAGCAGTATACTGTTAACATAAACACTGTTTACTGTAGGGCACCGTTTATATAGAATACGTTACCAGCTTATACTGTTTACATAAACACTGTTTACTGTAGAGCACCGTTTATATACAATCTGTTTCCAGCAGTATACTGCTTACATAAAGACTGTTTACTGTAGGGCACCGTTTATATAGAATCTGTTTACAGCAGTATACTGTTTGCATAGACTCTGTTTACTGTAGGGCACCGTTTATATAGAATCTGTTTCCAGCAGTATACTGTTTACATAAACACTGTTTACTCTAGAGCACCGTTTGTATAGAATCTGTTTCCAGCAGTATACTGTTTGCATAGACACTGTTTACTATAGGGCACCGTTTATATAGAATCTGTTTCCAGCAGTATACTGTTTAAATAAACACTGTTTTCTGTAGAGCACCGTTTATATATAATATGTTTCCAGCAATATAATGTGTACATAAACACTGTTTACTGTAGGTCCCTCTTTATGTAGAATCTGATTCCAGCAGTATACCGGTTACATTAATATTGTTTACTGTGGTGCTATATTAACATAGCATCTGTTTACAGTAGTGCATGATTTAGATTAACACTGTTTACTGGAGAGTACTATTTACATAGACTCTGTTTACAGCAGTGTACTGTTTACATAAACTCTGTATACTGTAGGGCACCGTTTATATAGAATCTGTTTCCACCTTATACTGTTTACATAAACACTGTTTACTGTAGAGCACCCTTTATATGCAATCTGTTTCCAGCTGTATACTGTTTACATAAACACTGTTTACTGTAGAGCACCGTTTATACAGAATCTGTTTCCAGCAGTATACTGTATAAACGGTGCTCGACAGTAAACAGTGTTTATGATTCTATATAAACAGTTTACATAAACACTGTTTACTGTAGAGCACCGTTTATATAGAATCTGTTTCCAGCAGTATACTGTTTACATAAACACTGTTTACTGTAGGGCACCGTTTATAAAGAATCTGTTTCCAGCTTATACTGTTTACATAAACACTGTTTACCGTAGAGCAGCGTTTATATAGAATCTGTTTCCAGCAGTATACCGTTTATATAAACACTGTTTGCTGTAGAGCACCGTTTATATAGAATCTGTTTCCAGCAGAATACTGTTTACATAAACACTGTTTACTGTAGAGCACCGTATAAAAAGACTCTGTTTCCAGTCGTATACTGTTTACATAAACAATGTTTACTGTAGAGCACCGTTTATATAGAATCTGTTTCCAGCAGTATACTGTTTACATAAGAGCACCGTTTATATAGAACCAGTTTCCAGCAATATACCGTTTACATAAACACTGTTTATTGTAGAGCACCGTTTATATAGAATCTGTTTCCAGCAGAATACTGTTTACATAAACACTGTTTACTGTAGAGCACCGTATAAAAAGACTCTGTTTCCAGTAGTATACTGTTTACATAAACAATGTTTACTGTAGAGCACCGTTTATATAGATTCTGTTTCCAGCAGTATACTGTTTACATAAGAGCACCGTTTATATAGAACAGTTTCCAGCAATATACCGTTTACATAAACACTGTTTATTGTAGAGCACCGATTATATAGAATCTGTTACAAGCAGTTTACTGTTTACATAAACACTGTTTATTGTAGAGCACCGTTTATATAGAATCTGTTTCCAGCAGTATACTCTTTACATAAGCACTGTTTACTGTAGGGCACAGTTTATATAGAATCTTTGTCCAGCATTATACTGTTTACATAAACACTTTTTGCAGTAGGGCACCGTTTACATAGAATCTGTTTCCAGCAGTATAGCGTTTACATAAACCCTGTATACTGTAGAGCACTGTTTATATAGAATCTGTTTCCAGCAGTATATCGTTTTCATGAACACTGTTTGCTATAGGGCACCTTTTATATAGAAACTGTTTCCAGCAGTATACTATTTACATAAACACTGTTTACTGTACGGCACCGTTTATATAGAATCTGTTAGCAGCAGTATACCGTTTACATAAACACTGTTTACTGTAGAGCACCGTTTATATAGTATCTGTTTCCAGCAGTACACTGTTTACATAAACACTGTTTACTGTAGGGCACCGTTTATATAGAATCTGTTTCCAGCTTATACTGTTTACATAAACACTGTTTACTGTAGAGCACCGTTTATATAGAATCTGTTTCCAGCAGTATACTGTTAACATAAACACTGTTTACTGTAGGGCACCGTTTATATAGAATACGTTACCAGCTTATACTGTTTACATAAACACTGTTTACTGTAGAGCACCGTTTATATACAATCTGTTTCCAGCAGTATACTGCTTACAGAAAGACTGTTTACTGTAGGGCACCGTTTATATAGAATCTGTTGACAGCAGTATACTATTTACATAAACACTGTTTACTGTAGGGCACCGTTTATATAGAATCTGTTTCCAGCAGTATACTGTTTGGACAAACACTGTTTACTGTAGGGCACCGTTTATATAGAATTTGTTTCCAGCAGTATACCGTTTACATAAATACTGTTTACTGTAGGGCACCGTTTATATAGAATCTGTTTCCAGCAGTATACTGTTTACATAAACACTTTTTGCAGTAGTGCACCATTTATATAGATTCTGTATATAGCAGTATATCGTTTTCATGAACACTGTTTGCTGAAGGGCACCGTTTATATATAATCTGTTTCCAGCTGAACTGTTTACATAAACACTGTTTACTGTAGAGCACCGTTTATACAGAATCTGTTTCCAGCAGTACACCGTTTACATAAACACTGTTTACTGTAGAGCACCGTTTATATTGAATCTGTTTCCAACAGTATACTGTTTACATAAACACTGTTTGCTGTAGGGCACTGTTTATTTAGAATCTGTTTCCAGCAGTATACCGTTTACATAAACAATCTTTACTGAAGAGAACCGTTTATATAGAATCTGTTTCCAGCAGTATACAGTTTATATAAACACTGTTTGCTGTAGAGCACCGTTTATATAGAATCTGTTTCCAGCAGAATACTGTTTACATAAACACTGTTTACTGTAGAGCACCGTATAAAAAGACTCTGTTTCCAGTAGTATACTGTTTACATAAACAATGTTTACTGTGGAGCACCGTTTATATAGAATCTGTTTCCAGCAGTATACTGTTTACATAAGAGCACCGTTTATATAGAACCAGTTTCCAGCAATATACCGTTTACATAAACACTGTTTATTGTAGAGCACCGATTATATAGAATCTGTTACAAGCAGTTTACTGTTTACATAAACACTGTTTATTGTAGAGCACCGTTTATATAGAATCTGTTTCCAGCAGTATACTCTTTACATAAGCACTGTTTACTGTAGGGCACAGTTTATATATAATCTTTGTCCAGCATTATACTGTTTACATAAACACTTTTTGCAGTAGGGCACCGTTTACATAGAATCTGTTTCCAGCAGTATAGCGTTTACATAAACCCTGTATACTGTAGAGCACCGTTTATATAGAATCTGTTTCCAGCAGTATATCGTTTTCATGAACACTGTTTGCTATAGGGCACCTTTTATATAGAAACTGTTTCCAGCAGTATACTATTTACATAAACACTGTTTACTGTACGGCACCGTTTATATAGAATCTGTTAGCAGCAGCATACCGTTTACATAAACACTGTTTACTGTAGAGCACCGTTTATATACAATCTGTTTCCAGCAGTATACTGCTTACATAAAGACTGTTTACTGTAGGGCACCGTTTAATTAGAATCTGTTTACAGCAGTATACTATTTACATAAACACTGTTTACTGTAGGGCACCGTTTATATAGAATCTGTTTCCAGCAGTATACTGTTTGGACAAACACTGTTTACTGTAGGGCACCGTTTATATAGAATTTGTTTCCAGCAGTATACCGTTTACATAAATACTGTTTACTGTAGGGCACCGTTTATATAGAATCTGTTTCCAGCAGTATACTGTTTACATAAACACTTTTTGCAGTAGTGCACCATTTATATAGATTCTGTTTATAGCAGTATATCGTTTTCATGAACACTGTTTGCTGAAGGGCACCGTTTATATATAATCTGTTTCCAGCTGAACTGTTTACATAAACACTGTTTACTGTAGAGCACCGTTTATACAGAATCTGTTTCCAGCAGTACACCGTTTACATAAACACTGTTTACTGTAGAGCACCGTTTATATTGAATCTGTTTCCAACAGTATACTGTTTACATAAACACTGTTTGCTGTAGGGCACTGTTTATTTAGAATCTGTTTCCAGCAGTATACCGTTTACATAAACAATCTTTACTGAAGAGAACCGTTTATATAGAATCTGTTTCCAGCAGTATACCGTTTATATAAACACTGTTTACTGTAGAGCACCGTTTATATAGTATCTGTTTCCAGCAGTACACTGTTTACATAAACACTGTTTACTGTAGGGCACCGTTTATATAGAATCTGTTTCCAGCTTATACTGTTTACATAAACACTGTTTACTGTAGAGCACCGTTTATACAGAATCTGTTTCCAGCAGTATACTGTTAACATAAACACTGTTTACTGTAGAGCACCGTATAAAAAGACTGTTTCTAGTAGTATACTGTTTACATAAACAATGTTTACTGTAGAGCACCGTTTATATAGAATCTGTTTCCAGCAGTATACTGTTTACATAAGAGCACCGTTTATATAGAACCAGTTTCCAGCAATATACCGTTTACATAAACACTGTTTATTGTAGAGCACCGATTATATAGAATCTGTTACAAGCAGTTTACTGTTTACATAAACACTGTTTATTGTAGAGCACCGTTTATATAGAATCTGTTTCCAGCAGTATACTCTTTACATAAGCACTGTTTACTGTAGGGCACAGTTTATATAGAATCTTTGTCCAGCATTATACTGTTTACATAAACACTTTTTGCAGTAGGGCACCGTTTACATAGAATCTGTTTCCAGCAGTATAGCGTTTACATAAACCCTGTATACTGTAGAGCACCGTTTATATAGAATCTGTTTCCAGCAGTATATCGTTTTCATGAACACTGTTTGCTATAGGGCACCTTTTATATAGAAACTGTTTCCAGCAGTATACT
Source organism: Scyliorhinus torazame (assembly GCF_047496885.1). NCBI lineage: Eukaryota > Metazoa > Chordata > Chondrichthyes > Carcharhiniformes > Scyliorhinidae > Scyliorhinus > Scyliorhinus torazame. The sequence goes on along the minus strand of NC_092729.1, from coordinate 59,840,542 downwards.
ATTTACATAAACACTGTTTACTGTACGGCACCGTTTATATAGAATCTGTTAGCAGCAGTATACCGTTTACATAAACACTGTTTACTGTAGAGCACCGTTTATATAGTATCTGTTTCCAGCAGTACACTGTTTACATAAACACTGTTTACTGTAGGGCACCGTTTATATAGAATCTGTTTCCAGCTTATACTGTTTACATAAACAATGTTTACTGTAGAGCACCGTTTATATAGAATCTGTTTCCAGCAGTATACTGTTAACATAAACACTGTTTACTGTAGGGCACCGTTTATACAGAATACGTTACCAGCTTATACTGTTTACATAAACACTGTTTACTGTAGAGCACCGTTTATATTCAATCTGTTTCCAGCAGTATACTGCTTACATAAAGACTGTTTACTGTAGGGCACCGTTTATATAGAATCTGTTTACAGCAGTATACTATTTACATAAACACTGTTTACTGTAGGGCACCGTTTATATAGAATCTGTTTCCAGCAGTATACTGTTTGGACAAACACTGTTTACTGTAGGGCACCGTTTATATAGAATTTGTTTCCAGCAGTATACCGTTTACATAAATACTGTTTACTGTAGGGCACCGTTTATATAGAATCTGTTTCCAGCAGTATACTGTTTACATAAACACTTTTTGCAGTAGTGCACCATTTATATAGATTCTGTTTATAGCAGTATATCGTTTTCATGAACACTGTTTGCTGAAGGGCACCGTTTATATATAATCTGTTTCCAGCTGAACTGTTTACATAAACACTGTTTACTGTAGAGCACCGTTTATACAGAATCTGTTTCCAGCAGTACACCGTTTACATAAACACTGTTTACTGTAGAGCACCGTTTATATTGAATCTGTTTCCAACAGTATACTGTTTACATAAACACTGTTTGCTGTAGGGCACTGTTTATTTAGAATCTGTTTCCAGCAGTATACCGTTTACATAAACAATCTTTACTGAAGAGAACCGTTTATATAGAATCTGTTTCCAGCAGTATACCGTTTATATAAACACTGTTTACTGTAGAGCACCGTTTATATAGTATCAGTTTCCAGCAGTACACTGTTTACATAAACACTGTTTACTGTAGGGCACCGTTTATATAGAATCTGTTTCCAGCTTATACTGTTTACATAAACACTGTTTACTGTAGAGCACCGTTTATACAGAATCTGTTTCCAGCAGTATACTGTTAACATAAACACTGTTTACTGTAGGGCACCGTTTATATAGAATACGTTACCAGCTTATACTGTTTACATAAACACTATTTACTGTAGAGCACCGTTTATATACAATCTGTTTCCAGCAGTATACTGCTTACATAAAGACTGTTTACTGTAGGGCACCGTTTATATAGAATCTGTTTACAGCAGTATACTATTTACATAAACACTGTTTACTGTAGGGCACCGTTTCTCTAGGATCTGTTTCCAGCAGTATACTGTTTCCATAACCACTGTTTACTTCAGGGCACCGTTTATATAGAATCTGTTTCCAGCAGTATACTATTTACATAAACACTGTTTGCTGAAGGGCACCGTTTATATAGGATCTGTTTCCAGCAGTATACTGTTTACATACACACTGTTTACTGTAGGGCACCGTTTACATAGAATCTGTTTCCAGCAGTATACCATTTACATAAACACTGTTTACTGTAGGGCACCGTTTATATAGAATCTGTTTCCAGCTTATCCTGTTTACATAAACACTGTTTACTGTAGAGCACCGTTTATATACAATCTGTTTCCAGCAGTATACTGCTTACATAAAGACTGTTTACTGTAGGGCACCGTTTATATAGAATCTGTTCACAGCAGTATACTATTTACATAAACACTGTTTACTGTAGGGCACCGTTTATCTAGGATCTGTTTCCAGCAGTATACTGTTTCCATAAACACTGTTTACTGCAGGGCACCGTTTATATAGAATCTGTTTCCAGCAGTATACTATTTACATAAACACTGTTTGCTGTAGGGCACAGTTTATATAGAATCTGTTTCCAGCAGTATACTGTTTACATACACAGTGTTTACTGTAGGGCACCGTTTATATAGAATCTGTTTCCAGCAGTATACCATTTACATAAACACTGTTTACTGTAGGGCACCGTTTATATAGAATCTGTTTCCAGCAGTATACAGTTTGGACAAACACTGTTTACTGTAGGGCACCGTTTATATAGAATTTGTTTCCAGCAGTATACCGTTTACATAAATACTGTTTACTGTAGGGCACCGTTTATATAGAATCTGTTGACAGCAGTATACTGTTTACATAAACACTTTTTGCAGTAGTGCACCGTTTATATAGATTCTGTTTATAGCAGTATATCGTTTTCATGAACACTGTTTGCTGAAGGGCACCGTTTATATAGAATCTGTTTCCAGCTGAACTGTTTACATAAACACTGTTTACTGTAGAGCACCGTTTATACAGAATCTGTTTCCAGCAGTACACCGTTTACATAAACACTGTTTACTGTAGAGCACCGTTTATATAGAATCTGTTTCCAGCAGTATACTGTTTGCATAGACACTGTTTACTGTAGGGCACCGTTTATATTAATCTGTTTCCAGCAGTATACTGTTTAAATAAACACTGTTTTCTGTAGAGCACCGTTTATATATAATATGTTTCCAGCAATATAATGTGTACATAAACACTGTTTACTATAGGTCCCTCTTTATGTAGAATCTGATTCCAGCAGTATACTGGTTACATTAATATTGTTTACTGTGGTGCTATATTAACATAGCATCTGTTTACAGTAGTGCATGATTTAGATTAACACTGTTTGCTGGAGAGTACTATTTACATAGACTCGGTTTACAGCAGTGTACTGTTTACATAAACTCTGTATACTGTAGGGCACCGTTTATATAGAATCTGATTCCACCTTATACTGTTTACATAAACACTGTTTACTGTAGAGCACCCTTTATATGCAATCTGTTTCCAGCTGTATACTGTTTACATAAACACTGTTTACTGTAGAGCACTGTTTATACAGAATCTGTTTCCAGCAGTCTCCTGTATAAACGGTGCTCGACAGTTAACAGTGTTTATGATTCTATATAAACAGTTTACATAAACACTGTCTACTGTAGAGCACCGTTTATATAGAATCTGTTTGCAGCAGTATACTGTTTACATAAACACTGTTTACTGTAGGGCACCGTTTATAAAGAATCTGTTTCCAGCTTATACTGTTTACATAAATACTGTTTACCGTAGAGCACCGTTTATATAGAATCTGTTTCCAGCAGTATACCGTTTATATAAGCACTGTTTGCTGTAGAGCACCGTTTATATAGAATCTGTTTCCAGCAGAATACTGTTTACATAAACACTGTTTACTGTAGAGCACCGTATAAAAAGACTCTGTTTCCAGTAGTATACTGTTTACATAAACAATGTTTACTGTAGAGCACCGTTTATATAGAATCTGTTTCCAGCAGTATACTGTTTACATAAGAGCACCGTTTATATAGAACCAGTTTTCAGCAATATACCGTTTACATAAACACTGTTTATTGTAGAGCACCGATTATATAGAATCTGTTTCCAGCAGATTACTGTTTACATAAACACTGTTTATTGTAGAGCACCGTTTATATAGAATCTGTTTCCAGCAGTATACTCTTTACATAAACACTGTTTACTGTAGGGCACAGTTTATATAGAATCTTTGTCCAGCATAATACTGTTAACATAAACACTGTATACTGTAGAGCACCGTTTATATAGAATCTGTTTCCAGCAGTATATCGTTTTCATGAACACTGTTTGCTATAGGGCACCTTTTATATAGAAACTGTTTCCAGCAGTATACTATTTACATAAACACTGTTTACTGCACGGCACCGTTTATATAGAATCTGTTAGCAGCAGTATACCGTTTACATAAACACTGTTTACTGTAGAGTACCGTTTATATAGTATCTGTTTCCAGCAGTACACTGTTTACATAAACTCTGTTTACTGTAGGGCACCGTTTATATAGAATCTGTTTCCAGCAGTTTACTGTTAACATAAACACTGTTTACTGTAGGGCACCGTTTATCTAGGATCTGTTTCCAGCAGTATACAGTTTGGACAAACACTGTTTACTGTAGGGCACCGTTTATATAGAATTTGTTTCCAGCAGTATACCGTTTACATAAATACTGTTTACTGTAGGGCACCGTTTATATAGAATCTATTTCCAGCAGTATACTGTTTACATAAACACTTTTTGCAGTAGTGCACCGTTTATATAGATTCTGTTTATAGCAGTATATCGTTTTCATGAACACTGTTTGCTGAAGGGCACCCATTATATAGAATACGTTACCAGCTTATACTGTTTACATAAACACTGTTTACTGTAGAGCACCGTTTATATACAATCTGTTTCCAGCAGTATACTGCTTACATAAAGACTGTTTACTGTAGGGCACCGTTTATATAGAATCTGTTCACAGCAGTATACTATTTACATAAACACTGTTTACTGTAGGGCACCGTTTATCTAGGATCTGTTTCCAGCAGTATACTGTTTCCATAAACACTGTTTACTGCAGGGCACCGTTTATATAGAATCTGTTTCCAGCAGTATACTATTTACATAAACACTGTTTGCTGTAGGGCACCGTTTATATAGAATCTGTTTCCAGCAGTATACTGTTTACATGCACACTGTTTACTGTAGGGCACCGTTTATATAGAATCTGTTTCCAGCAGTATACCATTTACATAAACACTGTTTACTGTAGGGCACCGTTTATATAGAATCTGTTTCCAGCAGTATACAGTTTGGACAAACACTGTTTACTGTAGGGCACCGTTTATATAGAATTTGTTTCCAGCAGTATACCGTTTACATAAATACTGTTTACTGTAGGGCACTGTTTATATAGAATCTGTTTCCAGCAGTATACTGTTTACATAAACACTTTTTGCAGTAGTGCACCGTTTATATAGATTCTGTTTATAGCAGTATATCGTTTTCATGAACACTGTTTGCTGAAGGGCACCGTTTATATAGAATCTGTTTCCAGCTGAACTGTTTACATAAACACTGTTTACTGTAGAGCACCGTTTATACAGAATCTGTTTCCAGCAGTACACCGTTTACATAAACACTGTTTACTGTAGAGCACCGTTTATATTGAATCAGTTTCCAACAGTATACTGTTTACATAAACACTGTTTGCTGTGGGGCACTGTTTATTTAGAATCTGTTTCCAGCAGTATACCGTTTACATAAACAATCTTTACTGAAGAGAACCGTTTATATAGAATCTGTTTCCAGCAGTAAACCGTTTATATAAACACTGTTTGCTGTAGAGCACCGTTTATATAGAATCTGTTTCCAGCAGAATACTGTTTACATAAACACTGTTTACTGTAGAGCACCGTATAAAAAGACTCTGTTTCCAGTAGTATACTGTTTACATAAACAATGTTTACTGTAGAGCACCGTTTATATAGAATCTGTTTCCAGCAGTATACTGTTTACATAAGAGCACCGTTTATATAGAACCAGTTTCCAGCAATATACCGTTTACATAAACACTGTTTATTGTAGAGCACCGATTATATAGAATCTGTTACAAGCAGTTTACTGTTTACATAAACACTGTTTATTGTAGAGCACCGTTTATATAGAATCTGTTTCCAGCAGTATACTCTTTACATAAGCACTGTTTACTGTAGGGCACAGTTTATATAGAATCTTTGTCCAGCATTATACTGTTTACATAAACACTTTTTGCAGTAGGGCACCGTTTACATAGAATCTGTTTCCAGCAGTATAGCGTTTACATAAACCCTGTATACTGTAGAGCACCGTTTATATAGAATCTGTTTCCAGCAGTATATCGTTTTCATGAACACTGTTTGCTATAGGGCACCTTTTATATAGAAACTGTTTCCAGCAGTATACTATTTACATAAACACTGTTTACTGTACGGCACCGTTTATATAGAATCTGTTAGCAGCAGTATACCGTTTACATAAACACTGTTTACTGTAGAGCACCGTTTATATAGTATCTGTTTCCAGCAGTACACTGTTTACATAAACACTGTTTACTGTAGGGCACCGTTTATATAGAATCTGTTTCCAGCTTATACTGTTTACATAAACACTGTTTACTGTAGAGCACCGTTTATATAGAATCTGTTTCCAGCAGTATACTGTTAACATAAGCACTGTTTACTGTAGGGCACCGTTTATATAGAATACGTTACCAGCTTATACTGTTTACATAAACACTGTTTACTGTAGAGCACCGTTTATATACAATCTGTTTCCAGCAGTATACTGCTTACAGAAAGACTGTTTACTGTAGGGCACCGTTTATATAGAATCTGTTTACAGCAGTATACTATTTACATAAACACTGTTTACTGTAGGGCACCGTTTATATAGAATCTGTTTCCAGCAGTATACTGTTTGGACAAACACTGTTTACTGTAGGGCACCGTTTATATAGAATTTGTTTCCAGCAGTATACCGTTTACATAAATACTGTTTACTGTAGGGCACCGTTTATATAGAATCTGTTTCCAGCAGTATACTGTTTACATAAACACTTTTTGCAGTAGTGCACCATTTATATAGATTCTGTATATAGCAGTATATCGTTTTCATGAACACTGTTTGCTGAAGGGCACCGTTTATATATAATCTGTTTCCAGCTGAACTGTTTACATAAACACTGTTTACTGTAGAGCACCGTTTATACAGAATCTGTTTCCAGCAGTACACCGTCTACATAAACACTGTTTACTGTAGAGCACCGTTTATATTGAATCTGTTTCCAACAGTATACTGTTTACATAAACACTGTTTGCTGTAGGGCACTGTTTATTTAGAATCTGTTTCCAGCAGTATACCGTTTACATAAACAATCTTTACTGAAGAGAACCGTTTATATAGAATCTGTTTCCAGCAGTATACAGTTTATATAAACACTGTTTGCTGTAGAGCACCGTTTATATAGAATCTTTTTCCAGCAGAATACTGTTTACATAAACACTGTTTACTGTAGAGCACCGTATAAAAAGACTCTGTTTCCAGTAGTATACTGTTTACATAAACAATGTTTACTGTGGAGCACCGTTTATATAGAATCTGTTTCCAGCAGTATACTGTTTACATAAGAGCACCGTTTATATAGAACCAGTTTCCAGCAATATACCGTTTACATAAACACTGTTTATTGTAGAGCACCGATTATATAGAATCTGTTACAAGCAGTTTACTGTTTACATAAACACTGTTTATTGTAGAGCACCGTTTATATAGAATCTGTTTCCAGCAGTATACTCTTTACATAAGCACTGTTAACTGTAGGGCACAGTTTATATAGAATCTTTGTCCAGCATTATACTGTTTACATAAACACTATTTGCAGTAGGGCACCGTTTACATAGAATCTGTTTACAGCAGTATAGCGTTTACATAAACCCTGTATACTGTAGAGCACCGTTTATATAGAATCTGTTTCCAGCAGTATATCGTTTTCATGAACACTGTTTGCTATAGGGCACCTTTTATATAGAAACTATTTCCAGCAGTATACTATTTACATAAACACTGTTTACTGTACGGCACCGTTTATATAGAATCTGTTAGCAGCAGCATACCGTTTACATAAACACTGTTTGCTGTAGAGCACCGTTTATATAGAATCTGTTTCCAGCAGAATACTGTTTACATAAACACTGTTTACTGTAGAGCACCGTATAAAAAGACTCTGTTTCCAGTAGTATACTGTTTACATAAACAATGTTTACTGTAGAGCACCGTTTATATAGAATCTGTTTCCAGCAGTATACTGTTTACATAAGAGCACCGTTTATATAGAACCAGTTTCCAGCAATATACCGTTTACATAAACACTGTTTATTGTAGAGCACCGATTATATAGAATCTGTTACAAGCAGTTTACTGTTTACATAAACACTGTTTATTGTAGAGCACCGTTTATATAGAATCTGTTTCCAGCAGTATACTCTTTACATAAGCACTGTTTACTGTAGGGCACAGTTTATATAGAATCTTTGTCCAGCATTATACTGTTTACATAAACACTTTTTGCAGTAGGGCACCGTTTACATAGAATCTGTTTCCAGCAGTATAGCGTTTACATAAACCCTGTATACTGTAGAGCACCGTTTATATAGAATCTGTTTCCAGCAGTATATCGTTTTCATGAACACTGTTTGCTATAGGGCACCTTTTATATAGAAACTGTTTCCAGCAGTATACTATTTACATAAACACTGTTTACTGTACGGCACCGTTTATATAGAATCTGTTAGCAGCAGTATACCGTTTACATAAACACTGTTTACTGTAGAGCACCGTTTATATAGTATCTGTTTCCAGCAGTACACTGTTTACATAAACACTGTTTACTGTAGGGCACCGTTTATATAGAATCTGTTTCCAGCTTATACTGTTTACATAAACACTGTTTACTGTAGAGCACCGTTTATATAGAATCTGTTTCCAGCAGTATACTGTTAACATAAGCACTGTTTACTGTAGGGCACCGTTTATATAGAATACGTTACCAGCTTATACTGTTTACATAAACACTGTTTACTGTAGAGCACCGTTTATATACAATCTGTTTCCAGCAGTATACTGCTTACAGAAAGACTGTTTACTGTAGGGCACCGTTTATATAGAATCTGTTTACAGCAGTATACTATTTACATAAACACTGTTTACTGTAGGGCACCGTTTATATAGAATCTGTTTCCAGCAGTATACTGTTTGGACAAACACTGTTTACTGTAGGGCACCGTTTATATAGAATTTGTTTCCAGCAGTATACCGTTTACATAAATACTGTTTACTGTAGGGCACCGTTTATATAGAATCTGTTTCCAGCAGTATACTGTTTACATAAACACTTTTTGCAGTAGTGCACCATTTATATAGATTCTGTATATAGCAGTATATCGTTTTCATGAACACTGTTTGCTGAAGGGCACCGTTTATATATAATCTGTTTCCAGCTGAACTGTTTACATAAACACTGTTTACTGTAGAGCACCGTTTATACAGAATCTGTTTCCAGCAGTACACCGTCTACATAAACACTGTTTACTGTAGAGCACCGTTTATATTGAATCTGTTTCCAACAGTATACTGTTTACATAAACACTGTTTGCTGTAGGGCACTGTTTATTTAGAATCTGTTTCCAGCAGTATACCGTTTACATAAACAATCTTTACTGAAGAGAACCGTTTATATAGAATCTGTTTCCAGCAGTATACAGTTTATATAAACACTGTTTGCTGTAGAGCACCGTTTATATAGAATCTTTTTCCAGCAGAATACTGTTTACATAAACACTGTTTACTGTAGAGCACCGTATAAAAAGACTCTGTTTCCAGTAGTATACTGTTTACATAAACAATGTTTACTGTGGAGCACCGTTTATATAGAATCTGTTTCCAGCAGTATACTGTTTACATAAGAGCACCGTTTATATAGAACCAGTTTCCAGCAATATACCGTTTACATAAACACTGTTTATTGTAGAGCACCGATTATATAGAATCTGTTACAAGCAGTTTACTGTTTACATAAACACTGTTTATTGTAGAGCACCGTTTATATAGAATCTGTTTCCAGCAGTATACTCTTTACATAAGCACTGTTAACTGTAGGGCACAGTTTATATAGAATCTTTGTCCAGCATTATACTGTTTACATAAACACTATTTGCAGTAGGGCACCGTTTACATAGAATCTGTTTACAGCAGTATAGCGTTTACATAAACCCTGTATACTGTAGAGCACCGTTTATATAGAATCTGTTTCCAGCAGTATATCGTTTTCATGAACACTGTTTGCTATAGGGCACCTTTTATATAGAAACTATTTCCAGCAGTATACTATTTACATAAACACTGTTTACTGTACGGCACCGTTTATATAGAATCTGTTAGCAGCAGCATACCGTTTACATAAACACTGTTTACTGTAGAGCACCGTTTATATACAATCTGTTTCCAGCAGTATACTGCTTACATAAAGACTGTTTACTGTAGGGCACCGTTTAATTAGAATCTGTTTACAGCAGTATACTATTTACATAAACACTGTTTACTGTAGGGCACCGTTTATATAGAATCTGTTTCCAGCAGTATACTGTTTGGACAAACACTGTTTACTGTAGGGCACCGTTTATATAGAATTTGTTTCCAGCAGTATACCGTTTACATAAATACTGTTTACTGTAGGGCACCGTTTATATAGAATCTGTTTCCAGCAGTATACTGTTTACATAAACACTTTTTGCAGTAGTGCACCATTTATATAGATTCTGTTTATAGCAGTATATCGTTTTCATGAACACTGTTTGCTGAAGGGCACCGTTTATATATAATCTGTTTCCAGCTGAACTGTTTACATAAACACTGTTTACTGTAGAGCACCGTTTATACAGAATCTGTTTCCAGCAGTACACCGTTTACATAAACACTGTTTACTGTAGAGCACCGTTTATATTGAATCTGTTTCCAACAGTATACTGTTTACATAAACACTGTTTGCTGTAGGGCACTGTTTATTTAGAATCTGTTTCCAGCAGTATACCGTTTACATAAACAATCTTTACTGAAGAGAACCGTTTATATAGAATCTGTTTCCAGCAGTATACCGTTTATATAAACACTGTTTACTGTAGAGCACCGTTTATATAGTATCTGTTTCCAGCAGTACACTGTTTACATAAACACTGTTTACTGTAGGGCACCGTTTATATAGAATCTGTTTCCAGCTTATACTGTTTACGTAAACACTGTTTTCTGTAGAGCACCGTTTATACAGAATCTGTTTCCAGCAGTATACTGTTAACATAAACACTGTTTACTGTAGAGCACCGTATAAAAAGACTCTGTTTCCAGTAGTATACTGTTTACATAAACAATGTTTACTGTAGAGCACCGTTTATATAGAATCTGTTTCCAGCAGTATACTGTTTACATAAACACTGTTTATTGTAGAGCACCGATTATATAGAATCTGTTTCCAGCAGATTACTGTTTACATAAACACTGTTTATTGTAGAGCACCGTTTATATAGAATCTGTTTCCAGCAGTATACTCTTTACATAAACACTGTTTACTGTAGGGCACAGTTTATATAGAATCTTTGTCCAGCATAATACTGTTAACATAAACACTGTATACTGTAGAGCACCGTTTATATAGAATCTGTTTCCAGCAGTATATCGTTTTCATGAACACTGTTTGCTATAGGGCACCTTTTATATAGAAACTGTTTCCAGCAGTATACTATTTACATAAACACTGTTTACTGCACGGCACCGTTTATATAGAATCTGTTAGCAGCAGTATACCGTTTACATAAACACTGTTTACTGTAGAGTACCGTTTATATAGTATCTGTTTCCAGCAGTACACTGTTTACATAAACTCTGTTTACTGTAGGGCACCGTTTATATAGAATCTGTTTCCAGCAGTTTACTGTTAACATAAACACTGTTTACTGTAGGGCACCGTTTATCTAGGATCTGTTTCCAGCAGTATACAGTTTGGACAAACACTGTTTACTGTAGGGCACCGTTTATATAGAATTTGTTTCCAGCAGTATACCGTTTACATAAATACTGTTTACTGTAGGGCACCGTTTATATAGAATCTATTTCCAGCAGTATACTGTTTACATAAACACTTTTTGCAGTAGTGCACCGTTTATATAGATTCTGTTTATAGCAGTATATCGTTTTCATGAACACTGTTTGCTGAAGGGCACCCATTATATAGAATACGTTACCAGCTTATACTGTTTACATAAACACTGTTTACTGTAGAGCACCGTTTATATACAATCTGTTTCCAGCAGTATACTGCTTACATAAAGACTGTTTACTGTAGGGCACCGTTTATATAGAATCTGTTCACAGCAGTATACTATTTACATAAACACTGTTTACTGTAGGGCACCGTTTATCTAGGATCTGTTTCCAGCAGTATACTGTTTCCATAAACACTGTTTACTGCAGGGCACCGTTTATATAGAATCTGTTTCCAGCAGTATACTATTTACATAAACACTGTTTGCTGTAGGGCACCGTTTATATAGAATCTGTTTCCAGCAGTATACTGTTTACATACACACTGTTTACTGTAGGGCACCGTTTATATAGAATCTGTTTCCAGCAGTATACCATTTACATAAACACTGTTTACTGTAGGGCACCGTTTATATAGAATCTGTTTCCAGCAGTATACAGTTTGGACAAACACTGTTTACTGTAGGGCACCGTTTATATAGAATTTGTTTCCAGCAGTATACCGTTTACATAAATACTGTTTACTGTAGGGCACTGTTTATATAGAATCTGTTTCCAGCAGTATACTGTTTACATAAACACTTTTTGCAGTAGTGCACCGTTTATATAGATTCTGTTTATAGCAGTATATCGTTTTCATGAACACTGTTTGCTGAAGGGCACCGTTTATATAGAATCTGTTTCCAGCTGAACTGTTTACATAAACACTGTTTACTGTAGAGCACCGTTTATACAGAATCTGTTTCCAGCAGTACACCGTTTACATAAACACTGTTTACTGTAGAGCACCGTTTATATTGAATCAGTTTCCAACAGTATACTGTTTACATAAACACTGTTTGCTGTGGGGCACTGTTTATTTAGAATCTGTTTCCAGCAGTATACCGTTTACATAAACAATCTTTACTGAAGAGAACCGTTTATATAGAATCTGTTTCCAGCAGTAAACCGTTTATATAAACACTGTTTGCTGTAGAGCACCGTTTATATAGAATCTGTTTCCAGCAGAATACTGTTTACATAAACACTGTTTACTGTAGAGCACCGTATAAAAAGACTCTGTTTCCAGTAGTATACTGTTTACATAAACAATGTTTACTGTAGAGCACCGTTTATATAGAATCTGTTTCCAGCAGTATACTGTTTACATAAGAGCACCGTTTATATAGAACCAGTTTCCAGCAATATACCGTTTACATAAACACTGTTTATTGTAGAGCACCGATTATATAGAATCTGTTACAAGCAGTTTACTGTTTACATAAACACTGTTTATTGTAGAGCACCGTTTATATAGAATCTGTTTCCAGCAGTATACTCTTTACATAAGCACTGTTTACTGTAGGGCACAGTTTATATAGAATCTTTGTCCAGCATTATACTGTTTACATAAACACTTTTTGCAGTAGGGCACCGTTTACATAGAATCTGTTTCCAGCAGTATAGCGTTTACATAAACCCTGTATACTGTAGAGCACCGTTTATATAGAATCTGTTTCCAGCAGTATATCGTTTTCATGAACACTGTTTGCTATAGGGCACCTTTTATATAGAAACTGTTTCCAGCAGTATACTATTTACATAAACACTGTTTACTGTACGGCACCGTTTATATAGAATCTGTTAGCAGCAGTATACCGTTTACATAAACACTGTTTACTGTAGAGCACCGTTTATATAGTATCTGTTTCCAGCAGTACACTGTTTACATAAACACTGTTTACTGTAGGGCACCGTTTATATAGAATCTGTTTCCAGCTTATACTGTTTACATAAACACTGTTTACTGTAGAGCACCGTTTATATAGAATCTGTTTCCAGCAGTATACTGTTAACATAAGCACTGTTTACTGTAGGGCACCGTTTATATAGAATACGTTACCAGCTTATACTGTTTACATAAACACTGTTTACTGTAGAGCACCGTTTATATACAATCTGTTTCCAGCAGTATACTGCTTACAGAAAGACTGTTTACTGTAGGGCACCGTTTATATAGAATCTGTTTACAGCAGTATACTATTTACATAAACACTGTTTACTGTAGGGCACCGTTTATATAGAATCTGTTTCCAGCAGTATACTGTTTGGACAAACACTGTTTACTGTAGGGCACCGTTTATATAGAATTTGTTTCCAGCAGTATACCGTTTACATAAATACTGTTTACTGTAGGGCACCGTTTATATAGAATCTGTTTCCAGCAGTATACTGTTTACATAAACACTTTTTGCAGTAGTGCACCATTTATATAGATTCTGTATATAGCAGTATATCGTTTTCATGAACACTGTTTGCTGAAGGGCACCGTTTATATATAATCTGTTTCCAGCTGAACTGTTTACATAAACACTGTTTACTGTAGAGCACCGTTTATACAGAATCTGTTTCCAGCAGTACACCGTCTACATAAACACTGTTTACTGTAGAGCACCGTTTATATTGAATCTGTTTCCAACAGTATACTGTTTACATAAACACTGTTTGCTGTAGGGCACTGTTTATTTAGAATCTGTTTCCAGCAGTATACCGTTTACATAAACAATCTTTACTGAAGAGAACCGTTTATATAGAATCTGTTTCCAGCAGTATACAGTTTATATAAACACTGTTTGCTGTAGAGCACCGTTTATATAGAATCTTTTTCCAGCAGAATACTGTTTACATAAACACTGTTTACTGTAGAGCACCGTATAAAAAGACTCTGTTTCCAGTAGTATACTGTTTACATAAACAATGTTTACTGTGGAGCACCGTTTATATAGAATCTGTTTCCAGCAGTATACTGTTTACATAAGAGCACCGTTTATATAGAACCAGTTTCCAGCAATATACCGTTTACATAAACACTGTTTATTGTAGAGCACCGATTATATAGAATCTGTTACAAGCAGTTTACTGTTTACATAAACACTGTTTATTGTAGAGCACCGTTTATATAGAATCTGTTTCCAGCAGTATACTCTTTACATAAGCACTGTTAACTGTAGGGCACAGTTTATATAGAATCTTTGTCCAGCATTATACTGTTTACATAAACACTATTTGCAGTAGGGCACCGTTTACATAGAATCTGTTTACAGCAGTATAGCGTTTACATAAACCCTGTATACTGTAGAGCACCGTTTATATAGAATCTGTTTCAAGCAGTATATCGTTTTCATGAACACTGTTTGCTATAGGGCACCTTTTATATAGAAACTATTTCCAGCAGTATACTATTTACATAAACACTGTTTACTGTACGGCACCGTTTATATAGAATCTGTTAGCAGCAGCATACCGTTTACATAAACACTGTTTACTGTAGAGCACCGTTTATATACAATCTGTTTCCAGCAGTATACTGCTTACATAAAGACTGTTTACTGTAGGGCACCGTTTAATTAGAATCTGTTTACAGCAGTATACTATTTACATAAACACTGTTTACTGTAGGGCACCGTTTATATAGAATCTGTTTCCAGCAGTATACTGTTTGGACAAACACTGTTTACTGTAGGGCACCGTTTATATAGAATTTGTTTCCAGCAGTATACCGTTTACATAAATACT
The DNA here is from genome assembly GCF_047496885.1 of Scyliorhinus torazame. Lineage (NCBI taxonomy): Eukaryota > Metazoa > Chordata > Chondrichthyes > Carcharhiniformes > Scyliorhinidae > Scyliorhinus > Scyliorhinus torazame. The sequence continues at coordinate 59,825,128 of NC_092729.1, read as the reverse complement.
GTTTACTGTAGGGCACCGTTTATATAGAATCTGTTTCCAGCAGTATACTGTTTACATAAACACTTTTTGCAGTAGTGCACCATTTATATAGATTCTGTTTATAGCAGTATATCGTTTTCATGAACACTGTTTGCTGAAGGGCACCGTTTATATATAATCTGTTTCCAGCTGAACTGTTTACATAAACACTGTTTACTGTAGAGCACCGTTTATACAGAATCTGTTTCCAGCAGTACACCGTTTACATAAACACTGTTTACTGTAGAGCACCGTTTATATTGAATCTGTTTCCAACAGTATACTGTTTACATAAACACTGTTTGCTGTAGGGCACTGTTTATTTAGAATCTGTTTCCAGCAGTATACCGTTTACATAAACAATCTTTACTGAAGAGAACCGTTTATATAGAATCTGTTTCCAGCAGTATACCGTTTATATAAACACTGTTTACTGTAGAGCACCGTTTATATAGTATCTGTTTCCAGCAGTACACTGTTTACATAAACACTGTTTACTGTAGGGCACCGTTTATATAGAATCTGTTTCCAGCTTATACTGTTTACGTAAACACTGTTTTCTGTAGAGCACCGTTTATACAGAATCTGTTTCCAGCAGTATACTGTTAACATAAACACTGTTTACTGTAGAGCACCGTATAAAAAGACTCTGTTTCCAGTAGTATACTGTTTACATAAACAATGTTTACTGTAGAGCACCGTTTATATAGAATCTGTTTCCAGCAGTATACTGTTTACATAAGAGCACCGTTTATATAGAACCAGTTTCCAGCAATATACCGTTTACATAAACACTGTTTATTGTAGAGCACCGATTATATAGAATCTGTTACAAGCAGTTTACTGTTTACATAAACACTGTTTATTGTAGAGCACCGTTATATAGAATCTGTTTCCAGCAGTATACTCTTTACATAAGCACTGTTTACTGTAGGGCACAGTTTATATAGAATCTTTGTCCAGCATTATACTGTTTACATAAACACTTTTTGCAGTAGGGCACCGTTTACATAGAATCTGTTTCCAGCAGTATAGCGTTTACATAAACCCTGTATACTGTAGAGCACCGTTTATATAGAATCTGTTTCCAGCAGTATATCGTTTTCATGAACACTGTTTGCTATAGGGCACCTTTTATATAGAAACTGTTTCCAGCAGTATACTATTTACATAAACACTGTTTACTGTACGGCACCGTTTATATAGAATCTGTTAGCAGCAGTATACCGTTTACATAAACACTGTTTACTGTAGAGCACCGTTTATATAGTATCTGTTTCCAGCAGTACACTGTTTACATAAACACTGTTTACTGTAGGGCACCGTTTATATAGAATCTGTTTCCAGCTTATACTGTTTGCATAAACAATGTTTACTGTAGAGCACCGTTTATATAGAATCTGTTTCCAGCAGTATACTGTTAACATAAACACTGTTTACTGTAGGGCACCGTTTATATAGAATACGTTACCAGCTTATACTGTTTACATAAACACTGTTTACTGTAGAGCACCGTTTATATTCAATCTGTTTCCAGCAGTATACTGCTTACATAAAGACTGTTTACTGTAGGGCACCGTTTATATAGAATCTGTTTACAGCAGTATACTATTTACATAAACACTGTTTACTGTAGGGCACCGTTTATATAGAATCTGTTTCCAGCAGTATACTGTTTGGACAAACACTGTTTACTGTAGGGCACCGTTTATATAGAATTTGTTTCCAGCAGTATACCGTTTACATAAATACTGTTTACTGTAGGACACCGTTTATATAGAATCTGTTTCCAGCAGTATACTGTTTACATAAACACTTTTTGCAGTAGTGCACCATTTATATAGATTCTGTTTATAGCAGTATATCGTTTTCATGAACACTGTTTGCTGAAGGGCACCGTTTATATATAATCTGTTTCCAGCTGAACTGTTTACATAAACACTGTTTACTGTAGAGCACCGTTTATACAGAATCTGTTTCCAGCAGTACACCGTTTACATAAACACTGTTTACTGTAGAGCACCGTTTATATTGAATCTGTTTCCAACAGTATACTGTTTACATTAACACTGTTTGCTGTAGGGCACTGTTTATTTAGAATCTGTTTCCAGCAGTATACCGTTTACATAAACAATCTTTACTGAAGAGAACCGTTTATATAGAATCTGTTTCCAGCAGTATACCGTTTATATAAACACTGTTTACTGTAGAGCACCGTTTATATAGTATCAGTTTCCAGCAGTACACTGTTTACATAAACACTGTTTATTGTAGGGCACCGTTTATATAGAATCTGTTTCCAGCTTATACTGTTTACATAAACACTGTTTACTGTAGAGCACCGTTTATACAGAATCTGTTTCCAGCAGTATACTGTTAACATAAACACTGTTTACTGTTGGGCACCGTTTATATAGAATACGTTACCAGCTTATACTGTTTACATAAACACTATTTACTGTAGAGCACCGTTTATATACAATCTGTTTCCAGCAGTATACAGCTTACATAAAGACTGTTTACTGTAGGGCACCGTTTATATAGAATCTGTTTACAGCAGTATACTATTTACATAAACACTGTTTACTGTAGGGCACCGTTTCTCTAGGATCTGTTTCCAGCAGTATACTGTTTCCATAACCACTGTTTACTTCAGGGCACCGTTTATATAGAATCTGTTTCCAGCAGTATACTATTTACATAAACACTGTTTGCTGAAGGGCACCGTTTATATAGGATCTGTTTCCAGCAGTATACTGTTTACATACACACTGTTTACTGTAGGGCACCGTTTATATAGAATCTGTTTCCAGCTTATACTGTTTACGTAAACACTGTTTTCTGTAGAGCACCGTTTATACAGAATCTGTTTCCAGCAGTATACTGTTAACATAAACACTGTTTACTGTAGAGCACCGTATAAAAAGACTCTGTTTCCAGTAGTATACTGTTTACATAAACAATGTTTACTGTAGAGCACCGTTTATATAGAATCTGTTTCCAGCAGTATACTGTTTACATAAGAGCACCGTTTATATAGAACCAGTTTCCAGCAATATACCGTTTACATAAACACTGTTTATTGTAGAGCACCGATTATATAGAATCTGTTACAAGCAGTTTACTGTTTACATAAACACTGTTTATTGTAGAGCACCGTTATATAGAATCTGTTTCCAGCAGTATACTCTTTACATAAGCACTGTTTACTGTAGGGCACAGTTTATATAGAATCTTTGTCCAGCATTATACTGTTTACATAAACACTTTTTGCAGTAGGGCACCGTTTACATAGAATCTGTTTCCAGCAGTATAGCGTTTACATAAACCCTGTATACTGTAGAGCACCGTTTATATAGAATCTGTTTCCAGCAGTATATCGTTTTCATGAACACTGTTTGCTATAGGGCACCTTTTATATAGAAACTGTTTCCAGCAGTATACTATTTACATAAACACTGTTTACTGTACGGCACCGTTTATATAGAATCTGTTAGCAGCAGTATACCGTTTACATAAACACTGTTTACTGTAGAGCACCGTTTATATAGTATCTGTTTCCAGCAGTACACTGTTTACATAAACACTGTTTACTGTAGGGCACCGTTTATATAGAATCTGTTTCCAGCTTATACTGTTTGCATAAACAATGTTTACTGTAGAGCACCGTTTATATAGAATCTGTTTCCAGCAGTATACTGTTAACATAAACACTGTTTACTGTAGGGCACCGTTTATATAGAATACGTTACCAGCTTATACTGTTTACATAAACACTGTTTACTGTAGAGCACCGTTTATATTCAATCTGTTTCCAGCAGTATACTGCTTACATAAAGACTGTTTACTGTAGGGCACCGTTTATATAGAATCTGTTTACAGCAGTATACTATTTACATAAACACTGTTTACTGTAGGGCACCGTTTATATAGAATCTGTTTCCAGCAGTATACTGTTTGGACAAACACTGTTTACTGTAGGGCACCGTTTATATAGAATTTGTTTCCAGCAGTATACCGTTTACATAAATACTGTTTACTGTAGGACACCGTTTATATAGAATCTGTTTCCAGCAGTATACTGTTTACATAAACACTTTTTGCAGTAGTGCACCATTTATATAGATTCTGTTTATAGCAGTATATCGTTTTCATGAACACTGTTTGCTGAAGGGCACCGTTTATATATAATCTGTTTCCAGCTGAACTGTTTACATAAACACTGTTTACTGTAGAGCACCGTTTATACAGAATCTGTTTCCAGCAGTACACCGTTTACATAAACACTGTTTACTGTAGAGCACCGTTTATATTGAATCTGTTTCCAACAGTATACTGTTTACATTAACACTGTTTGCTGTAGGGCACTGTTTATTTAGAATCTGTTTCCAGCAGTATACCGTTTACATAAACAATCTTTACTGAAGAGAACCGTTTATATAGAATCTGTTTCCAGCAGTATACCGTTTATATAAACACTGTTTACTGTAGAGCACCGTTTATATAGTATCAGTTTCCAGCAGTACACTGTTTACATAAACACTGTTTATTGTAGGGCACCGTTTATATAGAATCTGTTTCCAGCTTATACTGTTTACATAAACACTGTTTACTGTAGAGCACCGTTTATACAGAATCTGTTTCCAGCAGTATACTGTTAACATAAACACTGTTTACTGTAGGGCACCGTTTATATAGAATACGTTACCAGCTTATACTGTTTACATAAACACTATTTACTGTAGAGCACCGTTTATATACAATCTGTTTCCAGCAGTATACAGCTTACATAAAGACTGTTTACTGTAGGGCACCGTTTATATAGAATCTGTTTACAGCAGTATACTATTTACATAAACACTGTTTACTGTAGGGCACCGTTTCTCTAGGATCTGTTTCCAGCAGTATACTGTTTCCATAACCACTGTTTACTTCAGGGCACCGTTTATATAGAATCTGTTTCCAGCAGTATACTATTTACATAAACACTGTTTGCTGAAGGGCACCGTTTATATAGGATCTGTTTCCAGCAGTATACTGTTTACATACACACTGTTTACTGTAGGGCACCGTTTACATAGAATCTGTTTCCAGCAGTATACCATTTACATAAACACTGTTTACTGTAGGGCACCGTTTATATAGAATCTGCTTCCAGCTTATCCTGTTTACATAAACACTGTTTACTGTAGAGCACCGTTTATATACAATCTGTTTCCAGCAGTATACTGCTTACATAAAGACTGTTTACTGTAGGGCACCGTTTATATAGAATCTGTTCACAGCAGTATACTATTTACATAAACACTGTTTACTGTAGGGCACCGTTTATCTAGGATCTGTTTCCAGCAGTATACTGTTTCCATAAACACTGTTTACTGCAGGGCACCGTTTATATAGAATCTGTTTCCAGCAGTATACTATTTACATAAACACTGTTTGCTGTAGGGCACCGTTTATATAGAATCTGTTTCCAGCAGTATACTGTTTACATACACAGTGTTTACTGTAGGGCACCGTTTATATAGAATCTGTTTCCAGCAGTATACCATTTACATAAACACTGTTTACTGTAGGGCACCGTTTATATAGAATCTGTTTCCAGCAGTATACAGTTTGGACAAACACTGTTTACTGTAGGGCACCGTTTATATAGAATTTGTTTCCAGCAGTATACCGTTTACATAAATACTGTTTACTGTAGGGCACCGTTTATATAGAATCTGTTGACAGCAGTATACTGTTTACATAAACACTTTTTGCAGTAGTGCACCGTTTATATAGATTCTGTTTATAGCAGTATATCGTTTTCATGAACACTGTTTGCTGAAGGGCACCGTTTCTAGAATCTGTTTCCAGCTGAACTGTTTACATAAACACTGTTTACTGTAGAGCACCGTTTATACAGAATCTGTTTCCAGCAGTACACCGTTTACATAAACACTGTTTACTGTAGAGCACAGTTTATATAGAATCTGTTTCCAGCAGTATACTGTTTACATAAACACTGTTTGCTGTAGGGCACTGTTTATTTAGAATCTGTGTCCAGCAGTATACCGTTTACATAAACAATCTTTACTGTAGAGAACAGTTTATATAGAATCTGTTGACAGCAGTATACTGTTTATATAAACACTGTTTACTGTAGAGCACCGTTTATATAGTATCTGTTTCCAGCAGTACACTGTTTACATAAACACTGTTTACTGTAGGGCACCGTTTATATAGAATCTGTTTCCAGCTTATACTGTTTACATAAACACTTTACTGTAGAGCACCGTTTATATAGAATCTGTTTCCAGCAGTATACTGTTAACATAAACACTGTTTACTGTAGGGCACCGTTTATATAGAATACGTTACCAACTTATACTGTTTACATAAACACTGTTTACTGTAGAGCACCGTTTATATACAATCTGTTTCCAGCAGTATACTGCTTACATAAAGACTGTTTACTGTAGGGCACCGTTTATACAGAATCTGTTTACAGCAGTATACTATTTACATAAACACTGTTTACTGTAGGGCACCGTTTCTCTAGGATCTGTTTCCAGCAAAATACTGTTTCCAAAAACACTGTTTACTGCAGGGCACCGTTTATATAGAATCTGTTTCCAGCAGTATACCATTTACATAAACACTGTTTGCTGTAGGGCCCCGTTTATATAGAATCTGTTTCCAGCAGTATACTGTTTACATACACACTGTTTACTGTAGGGAACCGTTTATATAGAATCTGTTTCCAGCAGTATACCATTTACATAAACAATGTTTACTGTAGGGCACCGTTTATATAGAATCTGTTTCCAGCAGTATACAGTTTGGACAAACACTGTTTACTGTAGGGCACCGTTTATATAGAATTTGTTTCCAGCAGTATACCGTTTCCATAAATACTGTTTACTGTAGGGCACCGTTTATATAGAATCTGTTTCCAGCAGTATACTGTTTACATAAACACTTTTTGCAGTAGTGCACCGTTTATATAGATTCTGTTTATAGCAGTATATCGTTTTCATGAACACTGTTTGCTGAAGGGCACCGTTTATATAGAATCTGTTTCCAGCTGAACTGTTTACATAAACACTGTTTACTGTAGAGCACCTTTTATACAGAATCTGTTTCCAGCAGTACACCGTTTACATAAACACTGTTTACTGTAGAGCACCGTTTATATAGAATCTGTTTCCAGCAGTATACTGTTTGCATAGACACTGTTTACTGTAGGGCACCGTTTATATTAATCTGTTTCCAGCAGTATACTGTTTAAATAAACACTGTTTTCTGTAGAGCACCGTTTATATATAATATGTTTCCAGCAATATCATGTGTACATAAACACTGTTTACTGTAGGTCCCTCTTTATGTAGAATCTGATTCCAGCAGTATACTGGTTACATTAATATTGTTTACTGTGGTGCTATGTTAACATAGCATCTGTTTACAGTAGTGCATGATTTAGATTAACACTGTTTACTGGAGAGTACTATTTACATAGACTCGGTTTACAGCAGTGTACTGTTTACATAAACTCTGTATACTGTAGGGCACCGTTTATATAGAATCTGATTCCACCTTATACTGTTTACATAAACACTGTTTACTGTAGAGCACCCTTTATATGCAATCTGTTTCCAGCTGTATACTGTTTACATAAACACTGTTTACTGTAGAGCACTGTTTATACAGAATCTGTTTCCAGCAGTCTCCTGTATAAACGGTGCTCGACAGTTAGCAGTGTTTATGATTCTATATAAACAGTTTACATAAACACTGTCTACTGTAGAGCACCGTTTATATAGAATCTGTTTCCAGCAGTATACTGTTTACATAAACACTGTTTACTGTAGGGCACCGTTTATAAAGAATCTGTTTCCAGCTTATACTGTTTACATAAACACTGTTTACCGTAGAGCACCGTTTATATAGAATCTGTTTCCAGCAGTATACCGTTTATATAAGCACTGTTTGCTGTAGAGCACCGTTTATATAGAATCTGTTTCCAGCAGAATACTGTTTACATAAACACTGTTTACTGTAGAGCACCGTATAAAAAGACTCTGTTTCCAGTAGTATACTGTTTACATAAACAATGTTTACTGTAGAGCACCGTTTATATAGAATCTGTTTCCAGCAGTATACTGTTTACATAAGAGCACCGTTTATATAGAACCAGTTTTCAGCAATATACCGTTTACATAAACACTGTTTATTGTAGAGCACCGATTATCTAGAATCTGTTTCCAGCAGATTACTGTTTACATAAACACTGTTTATTGTAGAGCACCGTTTATATAGAATCTGTTTCCAGCAGTATACTCTTTACATAAACACTGTTTACTGTAGGGCACAGTTTATATAGAATCTTTGTCCAGCATTATACTGTTAACATAAACACTGTCTTCTGTAGAGCACCGTTTATATAGAATCTGTTTCCAGCAGTATATCGTTTTCATGAACACTGTTTGCTATAGGGCACCTTTTATATAGAAACTGTTTCCAGCAGTATACTATTTACATAAACACTGTTTACTGCACGGCACCGTTTATATAGAATCTGTTAGCAGCAGTATACCGTTTACATAAACACTGTTTACTGTAGAGCACCGTTTATATAGTATCTGTTTCCAGCAGTACACTGTTTACATAAACTCTGTTTACTGTAGGGCACCGTTTATATAGAATCTGTTTCCAGCAGTTTACTGTTAACATAAACACTGTTTACTGTAGGGCACCGTTTATCTAGGATCTGTTTCCAGCAGTATACAGTTTGGACAAACACTGTTTACTGTAGGGCACCGTTTATATAGAATTTGTTTCCAGCAGTATACCGTTTACATAAATACTGTTTACTGTAGGGCACCGTTTATATAGAATCTGTTTCCAGCAGTATACTGTTTACATAAACACTTTTTGCAGTAGTGCACCGTTTATATAGATTCTGTTTATAGCAGTATATCGTTTTCATGAACACTGTTTGCTGAAGGGCACCCATTATATAGAATACGTTACCAGCTTATACTGTTTACATAAACACTGTTTACTGTAGAGCACCGTTTATATACAATCTGTTTCCAGCAGTATACTGCTTACATAAAGACTGTTTACTGTAGGGCACCGTTTATATAGAATCTGTTCACAGCAGTATACTATTTACATAAACACTGTTTACTGTAGGGCACCGTTTATCTAGGATCTGTTTCCAGCAGTATACTGTTTCCATAAACACTGTTTACTGCAGGGCACCGTTTATATAGAATCTGTTTCCAGCAGTATACTATTTACATAAACACTGTTTGCTGTAGGGCACCGTTTATATAGAATCTGTTTCCAGCAGTATACTGTTTACATACACACTGTTTACTGTAGGGCACCGTTTATATAGAATCTGTTTCCAGCAGTATACCATTTACATAAACACTGTTTACTGTAGGGCACCGTTTATATAGAATCTGTTTCCAGCAGTATACAGTTTGGACAAACACTGTTTACTGTAGGGCACCGTTTATATAGAATTTGTTTCCAGCAGTATACCGTTTACATAAATACTGTTTATTGTAGGGCACTGTTTATATAGAATCTGTTTCCAGCAGTATACTGTTTACATAAACACTTTTTGCAGTAGTGCACCGTTTATATAGATTCTGTTTATAGCAGTATATCGTTTTCATGAACACTGTTTGCTGAAGGGCACCGTTTATATAGAATCTGTTTCCAGCTGAACTGTTTACATAAACACTGTTTACTGTAGAGCACCGTTTATACAGAATCTGTTTCCAGCAGTACACCGTTTACATAAACACTGTTTACTGTAGAGCACCGTTTATATAGAATCTGTTTCCAGCAATATACTGTTTACATAAACACTGTTTGCTGTAGGGCACTGTTTATTTAGAATCTGTTTCCAGCAGTATACCGTTTACATAAACACTCTGTAGAGAACCGTTTATATAGAATCTGTTGACAGCAGTATACTGTTTATATAAACACTGTTTGCTGTAGAGCACCGTTTATATAGAATCTGTTCCCAGCAGAATGCTGCTTACATAAACACTGTTTACTGTAGATTACCGTTTATATAGAATCTGTTTCCAGCAGTGTACTGTTTTCATAAACACTGTTTACAGTAGAGCACCGTTTATATACAATCTGTTTGCAGCAGTATACTCTTTACATAAACACTTTTTGCAGCAGGGCACCGTTTATATAGAATCTGTTTCCAGCCGTATAGCGTTTACATAAACACTGTAGACTGTAGGTCACCGTTTATATAGAATATGTTTCCAGCAGTATATCGTTTTCATGGACACTGTTTGCTGTAGGGCACTGTTTACATAGAATCTGTTTCCAGCAGTATGCTGTTTACAGAAACTCTGCTTACCTTAGGGCACCGTTTATATAAAATCTGTTTCCAGCTTGTACTGTTTACATAAACACTGTTTACTTTAGAGCACAGTTTATATACAATCTGCTTCCAGCAGTATACTGTTTACATAAACACTGTTTACTGTAGGGCACCGTTTATATAGAATTTGTTTCCAGCAGTATACCGTTTACATAAATACTGTTTACTGTAGGGCACCGTTTATATAGAATCTGTTTCCAGCAGTATACTGTTTACATAAACACTTTTTGCAGTAGTGCACCGTTTATATAGATTCTGTTTATAGCAGTATATCGTTTTCATGAACACTGTTTGCTGAAGGGCACCCATTATATAGAATACGTTACCAGCTTATACTGTTTACATAAACACTGTTTACTGTAGAGCACCGTTTATATACAATCTGTTTCCAGCAGTATACTGCTTACATAAAGACTGTTTACTGTAGGGCACCGTTTATATAGAATCTGTTCACAGCAGTATACTATTTACATAAACACTGTTTACTGTAGGGCACCGTTTATCTAGGATCTGTTTCCAGCAGTATACTGTTTCCATAAACACTGTTTACTGCAGGGCACCGTTTATATAGAATCTGTTTCCAGCAGTATACTATTTACATAAACACTGTTTGCTGTAGGGCACCGTTTATATAGAATCTGTTTCCAGCAGTATACTGTTTACATACACACTGTTTACTGTAGGGCACCGTTTATATAGAATCTGTTTCCAGCAGTATACCATTTACATAAACACTGTTTACTGTAGGGCACCGTTTATATAGAATCTGTTTCCAGCAGTATACAGTTTGGACAAACACTGTTTACTGTAGGGCACCGTTTATATAGAATTTGTTTCCAGCAGTATACCGTTTACATAAATACTGTTTATTGTAGGGCACTGTTTATATAGAATCTGTTTCCAGCAGTATACTGTTTACATAAACACTTTTTGCAGTAGTGCACCGTTTATATAGATTCTGTTTATAGCAGTATATCGTTTTCATGAACACTGTTTGCTGAAGGGCACCGTTTATATAGAATCTGTTTCCAGCTGAACTGTTTACATAAACACTGTTTACTGTAGAGCACCGTTTATACAGAATCTGTTTCCAGCAGTACACCGTTTACATAAACACTGTTTACTGTAGAGCACCGTTTATATAGAATCTGTTTCCAGCAATATACTGTTTACATAAACACTGTTTGCTGTAGGGCACTGTTTATTTAGAATCTGTTTCCAGCAGTATACCGTTTACATAAACACTCTGTAGAGAACCGTTTATATAGAATCTGTTGACAGCAGTATACTGTTTATATAAACACTGTTTGCTGTAGAGCACCGTTTATATAGAATCTGTTCCCAGCAGAATGCTGCTTACATAAACACTGTTTACTGTAGATTACCGTTTATATAGAATCTGTTTCCAGCAGTGTACTGTTTTCATAAACACTGTTTACAGTAGAGCACCGTTTATATACAATCTGTTTGCAGCAGTATACTCTTTACATAAACACTTTTTGCAGCAGGGCACCGTTTATATAGAATCTGTTTCCAGCCGTATAGCGTTTACATAAACACTGTAGACTGTAGGTCACCGTTTATATAGAATATGTTTCCAGCAGTATATCGTTTTCATGGACACTGTTTGCTGTAGGGCACTGTTTACATAGAATCTGTTTCCAGCAGTATGCTGTTTACAGAAACTCTGCTTACCTTAGGGCACCGTTTATATAAAATCTGTTTCCAGCTTGTACTGTTTACATAAACACTGTTTACTGTAGAGCACAGTTTATATACAATCTGCTTCCAGCAGTATACTGTTTACATAAACACTGTTCACTGTAGGGCACAGTTTATATAGAATCTTTGTCCAGCATTATACTGTTAACATAAACACTGTATACTGTAGAGCACCGTTTATATAGAATCTGTTTCCAGCAGTATATCGTTTTCATGAACACTGTTTGCTATAGGGCACCTTTTATATAGAAACTGTTTCCAGCAGTATACTATTTACATAAACACTGTTTACTGCACGGCACCGTTTATATAGAATCTGTTAGCAGCAGTATTCCGTTTACATAAACACTATTTACTGTAGAGCACCGTTTATATAGTATCTGTTTCCAGCAGTACACTGTTTACATAAACTCTGTTTACTGTAGGGCACCGTTTATATAGAATCTGTTTCCAGCAGTTTACTGTTAACATAAACACTGTTTACTGTAGGGCACCGTTTATCTAGGATCTGTTTCCAGCAGTATACAGTTTGGACAAACACTGTTTACTGTAGGGCACCGTTTATATAGAATTTGTTTCCAGCAGTATACCGTTTACATAAATACTGTTTACTGTAGGGCACCGTTTATATAGAATCTGTTTCCAGCAGTATACTGTTTACATAAACACTTTTTGCAGTAGTGCACCGTTTATATAGATTCTGTTTATAGCAGTATATCGTTTTCATGAACACTGTTTGCTGAAGGGCACCCATTATATAGAATACGTTACCAGCTTATACTGTTTACATAAACACTGTTTACTGTAGAGCACCGTTTATATACAATCTGTTTCCAGCAGTATACTGCTTACATAAAGACTGTTTACTGTAGGGCACCGTTTATATAGAATCTGTTCACAGCAGTATACTATTTACATAAACACTGTTTACTGTAGGGCACCGTTTATCTAGGATCTGTTTCCAGCAGTATACTGTTTCCATAAACACTGTTTACTGCAGGGCACCGTTTATATAGAATCTGTTTCCAGCAGTATTCTATTTACATAAACACTGTTTGCTGTAGGGCACCGTTTATATAGAATCTGTTTCCAGCAGTATACTGTTTACATACACACTGTTTACTGTAGGGCACCGTTTATATAGAATCTGTTTCCAGCAGTATACCATTTACATAAACACTGTTTACTGTAGGGCACCGTTTATATAGAATCTGTTTCCAGCAGTATACAGTTTGGACAAACACTGTTTACTGTAGGGCACCGTTTATATAGAATTTGTTTCCAGCAGTATACCGTTTACATAAATACTGTTTACTGTAGGGCACCGTTTATATAGAATCTGTTTCCAGCAGTATACTGTTTACATAAACACTTTTTGCAGTAGTGCACCGTTTATATAGATTCTGTTTATAGCAGTATATCGTTTTCATGAACACTGTTTGCTGAAGGGCACCGTTTATATAGAATCTGTTTCCAGCTGAACTGTTTACATAAACACTGTTTACTGTAGAGCACCGTTTATACAGAATCTGTTTCCAGCAGTACACCGTTTACATAAACACTGTTTACTGTAGAGCACCGTTTATATAGAATCTGTTTCCAGCAATATACTGTTTACATAAACACTGTTTGCTGTAGGGCACTGTTTATTTAGAATCTGTTTCCAGCAGTATACCGTTTACATAAACAATCTTTACTGTAGAGAACCGTTTATATAGAATCTGTTGACAGCAGTATACTGTTTATATAAACACAGTTTGCTGTAGAGCACCGTTTATATAGAATCTGTTCCCAGCAGAATGCTGCTTACATAAACACTGTTTACTGTAGATTACCGTTTATATAGAATCTGTTTCCAGCAGTGTACTGTTTTCATAAACACTGTTTACAGTAGAGCACCGTTTATATACAATCTGTTTGCAGCAGTATACTGTTTACATAAACACTTTTTGCAGCAGGGCACCGTTTATATAGAATCTGTTTCCAGCCGTATAGCGTTTACATAAACACTGTAGACTGTAGGTCACCGTTTATATAGAATATGTTTCCAGCAGTATATCGTTTTCATGGACACTGTTTGCTGTAGGGCACTGTTTACATAGAATCTGTTTCCAGCAGTATGCTGTTTACAGAAACTCTGCTTACCTTAGGGCACCGTTTATATAAAATCTGTTTCCAGCTTGTACTGTTTACATAAACACTGTTTACTTTAGAGCACAGTTTATATACAATCTGCTTCCAGCAGTATACTGTTTACATAAACACTGTTTACTGTAGGGCACCGTTTATATAAAATCTGTTTCTAGCAGTATACTGTTTACATAAACACTGTTTACTGTAGGGCACCGTTTATATAGAATCTGTTTCTAGCAGTATACTGTTTCCATAAACACTGTTTACTGTAGGGCACCGTTTATATGGAAACTGTTTACAGCAGTATACTGTTTCCATAAACACTGTTTACTGTAGGGCACCGTTTATATGGAATCTGTTTAAAGCAGTATACTATTTACATAAACACTGTTTGCTGTAGGGCACGGTTTATATAGAATCTGTTTCCAGCTGTATACTATTTCCATACACAGTGTTTACTGTAGGGCACCGTTGATATAGAATCTGTTTCCAGCAGTATACTGTTTCCATAAACACTGTTTACTGTAGGGCACCGTTTATATGGAATCTGTTTACAGCAGTATACTATTTACATAAACACTGTTTACTGTTGGGCACCGTTGATATAGAATCTGTTTCCAGCAGTATACTGTTTACATAAACACTGTTTACTGTAGGGCACCGTTTATATAGATTCTGTTTGCATCAATATAATGTGTACATAAACACTGTTTACTGTAGGGCCCTCTTTATGTAGAATCTGTTTCCAGCAGTATACCGGTTACATAAACATTGTTTACTGTGGTGCTATCTTCACATAGCATCTGCTTACAGTAGTGCATGATTTAGATTAACACTGTTTACTGGGGAGTATTATTTACATAGACTCTGTTTACAGCAGTGTACTGTTTACATAAACTCTGTATACTGTAGGGCACCGTTTATATAGAATCTGTTTCCAGCTTACACTGTTTTTATAATAAACACTGTTTACTGTAGAGCACCGTTTATACATAATCTGTTTCCAGCAGTATACTGTATAAACGGTGCTCTACCGTAAACAGTATTTATGATACTATATAAACCGTTTACATAAACACTGTTTACTGAAGAGCACCGTTTATATAGAATCTGTTTCCAGCAGTATACTGTTTACATAAACAATCTTTACTGTAGAGAACCGTTTATATAGAATCTGTTGACAGCAGTATACTGTTTATATAAACACTGTTTGCTGTAGAGCACCGTTTATATAGAATCTGTTTCCAGCAGAAGGCTGCTTACATAAACACTGTTTACTGTAGATTACCTTTTATATAAAATCTGTTTCCAGCAGTGTACTGTTTTCATAAACACTGTTTACTGTAGAGCACCGTTTATATAGAATCTGTTTGCAGTAGTATACTGTTTACATAAACACTTTTTGCAGCAGGGCACCGTTTTTATAGAATCAGTTTCCAGCAGTATAGCGTTTACATAAACACTGTAGACTGTAGGTAACCGTTTATATAGAATATGTTTCCAGCAGTATATCGTTTTTATGAACACTGTTTGCTGTACGGGCACTGTTTACATATAATCTGTTTCCAGCAGTATACTGTTTACATAAACTCTGCTTACTGTAGGGCACCGTTTATATAGAATCTGTTTCCAGCTTGTACTGTTTACATAAACACTGTTTACTGTAGAGCACAGTTTATATACAATCTGCTTCCAGCAGTATACTGTTTACATAAACACTGTTTACTGTAGGGCACCGTTTATATAAAATCTATTTCCAGCAGTATACTGTGCACATAAACACTGTTTACTGTAGGGCACCGTTCCTCTAGAATCTGTTTCCAGCAGTGTACTGTTTACAAAACACTGTGTACTGTCGGTCACCGTTTATATCGAATCTGTTTCCAGCAGTGTACTGTTTACATAAACACTGTTTACTGTAGGGCACTGTCTATATAGGATCTGCTTCCAGCAGTGTACTGTTTACATAAACCCTGTTTATTGTAGAGCAGCGTGTATATAAATTCTGTTTCCAGCAGTATACCGTTTACATAAGCACGGTTCACTGTATAGCACCGTTTATTTAGAATCTGTTTGCAGCAGTATACCGTTTACATAAGCACTGTTCACTGTAGGGCACCGTTTATATAGAATCTGTTTCCAGCAGTATGCCGTTTACATAAACAATCTTTACTGTAGGGCACCGTTTGTCTAGAATCTGTTGACAGCAGTATACTGTTTACATAAACACTGTTTACTGTAGAGCACCGTTTATATAGAAACTGTTTCCAGCAGTATATCGTTTTCATGAACACTGTTTGCTGTAGGGCACCGTTTATATATAATCAGTTTCCAGCAGTATACTGTTTACATAAACTCTGTTTACTGTAGTGCACCGTTTATATAGAATCTGTTTCCAGCTTGTACTGTTTACATAAACACAGTTTACTGTAGAGCACAGTTTATATACAATCTGCTTCCCGCAGTATACTGTTTACATAAACACTGTTTACAGTAGGGCACCATTTATATAGAATTTGTTTCCAGCAGTATACTGTGTACATAAACACTGTTTACTGTAGAGCACCATTTATATAGAATCTGTTTCCAGCAATATACCGGTTACATAAACATTGTTTACTGCGGTGCTATCTTCACATAGCATCTGTTTGCAGTAGTGCATGATTTAGTTTAACACTGTTTACTGGAGAGTACTATTTACATAGACTCTGTTTACAGCAGTGTACTGTTTACATAAACTCTGTATACTGTAGGGCACCGTTTATATAATATCTGTTTCCAGCTTGTACTGTTTACATAAACACTGTTTACTGTAGAGCACAGTTTATATACAATCTGCTTCCAGCAGTATACTGTTTACATAAACACTATTTATGTAGGGCACCGTTTATATAAAATCTGTTTCCAGCAGTATACTGTGTACATAAACACTGTTTAATGTAGTGCACCGTTTCTCTAGAATCTGTTTCCAGCAGTGTACTGTTTCCATAAACACTGTTTACTGTAGGGCACCGTTTATATGGAATCTGTTTACAGCAGTATACTATTTACATAAACACTGTTTGCTGTAGGGCACGGTTTATATAGAATCTGTTTCCAGCAGTATACTGTTTACATACACACTGTTTACTGTAGGGCACCTTTGATATAGAATCTGTTTCCAGCATTATACCATTTACATCGACACTGTTTACTGTAGGGCACCGTTTATATGGAATCTGTTTCCAGCAGTATACTGTTTAAATAAACACTGTTTACTGTAGAGCCCCTTTTATGTAGAATCTGTTTTCAGCAGTATACTGTTTACAAAAACACTATTTACTGTACAGCCCCGTTTATATAGAATCTGTTTGCAGCAATATAATGTGTACATAAACACTGTTTACTGTAGAGCCCTCTTTATGTAGAATCTGTTTCCAGCAGTATACCGGTTACGTAAACATTGTTTACTGTGGTGCAATCTTCACATAGCATCTGTTTACAGTAGTGCATGATTTAGATTAACACTGTTTACTGCAGCGTACTATTTACATAGATTCTGTTTACAGCAGTGTACTGTTTACATAAACTCTGTATACTGTAGGGCACCGTTTATATAGAATCTGTTTCGATCTTATACTGTTTACATAAACACTGTTTACTGTAGAGCACGGTTTATACATAATCTGTTTCCAGCAGTATACTGTATAAACGGTGCTCTACCGTAAACAGTATTTATGATACTATATAAACCGTTTACATAAACACTGTTTACTGTAGAGCACCGTTTATATAGAATCTGTTTCCAGCAGTATACTGTGTCCATAAACAATCTTTACTGTAGAGAACCGTTTATATAGAATCTGTTGACAGCGGTATACTGTTTATATAAACACTGTTTGCTGTAGAGCACCGTTTATATAGAATCTGTTTCCAGCAGTGTACTGTTTTCATAAACACTGTTTACTGTAGACCACCGTTTATATAGAATCTGTTTCCAGCAGTATACTGTTTACATAAACACTGTTTACTGTACAGCACCGTTTATATAGAATCTGTTTGCAGTAGTATACTGTTTACATAAACACTTTTTGCAGAAGGGCACCGTTTTTATAGAATCAGTTTCCAGCAGTATAGCGTTTACATAAACACTGTAGACTGTAGGTCACCGTTTATATAGAATATGTTTCCAGCAGTATATCGTTTTCATGAACACTGTTTGCTGTAGGGCACTGTTTACATATAATCTGTTTCCAGCAGTATACTGTTTACATAAACTCTGCTTACTGTAGGACACCGTTTATATAGAATCTGTTTCCAGCTTGTACTGTTTACATAAACACTGTTTACTGTAGAGCACAGTGTATATACAATCTGCTTCCAGCAGTATACTGTTTACATAAACACTGTTTACTGTAGGGCACCGTTTATATAAAATATATTTCCAGCAGTATACTGTGCACATAAACACTGTTTACTGTAGGGCACCGTTTCTCTAGAATCTGTTTCCAGCAGTGTACTGTTTACATAAACACTGTTTACTGTAGGGCACTGTTTATATAGGATCTGTTTCCAGCAGTGTACTGTTTACATAAACCCTGTTTATTGTAGAGCAGCGTGTATATAAATTCTGTTTCCAGCAGTATACCGTTTACATAAGCACGGTTCACTGTATAGCACCGTTTATTTAGAATATGTTTCCAGCAGTATACCGTTTACATAAGCACTGTTCACTTTGGGGGCACCGTTTATATAGAATCTGTTTCCAGCAGTATACCGTTTACATAAACAATCTTTACTGTAGGGCACCGTTTGTCTAGAATCTGTTGACAGCAGTATACTGTTTACATAAACACTGTTTACTGTAGAGTACCGTTTATATAGAATCTGTTTCCAGCAGTATATCGTTTTCATGAACACTGTTTGCTGTAGGGCACCGTTTATATATAATCAGTTTCCAGCAGTATACTGTTTACATAAACTCTGTTGACTGTAGTGCACCGTTTATATAGAATCTGTTTCCAGCTTGTACTGTTTACATAAACACTGTTTACTGTAGAGCACAGTTTATATACAATCTGCTTCCCGCAGTATACTGTTTACATAAACACTGTTTACAGTAGGGCACCATTTATATAGAATTTGTTTCCAGCAGTATACTATGTACATAAACACTGTTTACTGTAGGGCCCTCTTTATGTAGAATCTGTTTCCAGCAGTATACCGGTTACATAAACATTGTTTACTGTGGTGCTATCTTCACATAGCATCTGTTTGCAGTAGTGCATGATTTAGTTTAACACTGTTTACTGGAGAGTACTATTTACAGAGACTCTGTTTACAGCAGTGTACTGTTTACATAAACTCTGTATACTGTAGGGCACCGTTCATATACAATCTGTTTCCAGCTTATACAGTTTACATAAACACTGTTTACTGTAGAGCACCGTTTATACAGAATCTGTTTCCAGCAGTATACTGTATAACCTGTGCTCTACAGTAAACCATATTTATGATTTTATATAAACCGTTTACATAAACACTGTTTACTGTAGAGCACCGTTTATATAGAATCAGTTTCCAGCAGTATACTGTTTACATAAATACTGTTTGCTGTAGGGCACCGTTTATAAAGAATCTGTTTCCAGCAGTATACTGTTTACATAAACACTATTTACTGTAGAGCACCGTTTATATAGAATCTGTTTCCAGCAATATACCGTTTACATAAACACTGTTTACTTTAGAGCACCGTTTATATAGAAACTGTTTCCAGCAGAATACTGTTTACATAAATACTTTTTACTGTAGGGCACCGTTTATATGGAATCTGTTTCCAGCAGTATACCGTTTACATAAGCACTGTTTGCTGTAGGGCACCGTGTGTGTAGAATCTGTTTCGTGCAGTATACTGTTTACATACACACTGTTTACTGTAGGGCACCGTTTATATAGAATCTGTTTCCAGCAGTAAAGCATTCACATAAACACTTTTTGCAGCAGGCCAAATCTGTTTCCAGCAGTATAGCGGTTACATAAACACTGTAGACTGTAGGTCACCGTTTATATAGAATATGTTTCCAGCAGAATATCGATTTCATGAACACTGTTTGCTGTAGGGCTCCGTTTACATAGAATCTGTTTCCAGCAGTATACTGTTTACATAAACTCTGCTTACTGTAGGGCACCGTTTATATAGAATCTGTTTCCAGCTTGTACTGTTTACATAAACACTGTTTACTGTAGAGCACAGTTTATATACAATCTGCTACCAGCAGTATACTGTTTACATAAACACTGTTTACTGTTGGGCACCGTTTATATAAAATCTGTTTCCAGCAGTATACTGTGTACATAACCACTGTTTACTGTAGGGCACCGTTTCTCTAGAATCTGTTTCCAGCAGTGTGCTGTTTCCATAAACACTGTTTACTGTAGGGCACCGTTTATATGGAATTTGTTTACAGCAGTATACTATTTACATAAACACTGTTTGCTGTAGGGCACCGTTTATAAAGAATCGGTTTCCAGCAGTATACCATTTACATAGACAATGTTTACTGGAGGGCACCGTTTATATAGATTCTGTTTCCAGCAGTATACTGTTTACATAAACACTGTTTACTGTAGAGCACCTTTTATGTAGAATCTGTTTTCTGCAGTATACTGTTTACATAAACACTATTTACTGTACAGCACCGTTTATATAGAATCTGTTTGCAGCAATATAATGTGTACATAAACACTATTTACTGTAGGGCCCTCTTTATGTAGAGTCTGTTTCCAGCAGTATACCGGTTACATAAACATTGTTTAATGTGGTGCTATCTTCACATAGCATCTGTTTACAGTAGTGCATGATTTAGATTAACACTGTTTATTGGAGAGTACTATTTACATAGACTCTGTTTACAGAAGTGTACTGTTTACATAAACTCTGTATACTGTAGGGCACCGTTTATATAGAATCTGTTTCCAGCTTATACTGTTTACATAAACACTGTTTACTGTAGAGCACCGTTTATACATAATCTGTTTCCAGCAGTATACTGTATAAACGGTGCTCTACCGTAAACAGTATTTATGATTCTATATAAACCGTTTACATAAACACTGTTTACTAAAGAGCACCGTTTATATAGAATCTGTTTCCAGCAGTGTATTGTTTACAAAACATTGTGCACTGTCGGGCACCGTTATTATAGAATCTGATTCCAGCAGTGTACTGTTTACATAAACACTGTTTACTGTAGGGCACTGTTTATACAGGATCTGTTTCCAGCAGTATACTGTTTACATAAACCCTGTTTATTGTAGAGCACCTTTTATATGAATTCTGTTTCCAGCAGTATACTGTTTACATAAATACTGTTTACTGTAGGGCACCGTTTATATAGGATCTGTTTCCAGCAGTATACTGTTTACATAAAGACTGTTTACTGTAGGGCACCGTTTACGTAGAATCTGTTTCCAGCAGTATACTGTTTACATAAACACTGTTTGCTGAAGGGCACCGCTTATATAGAATCT
The DNA here is from genome assembly GCF_047496885.1 of Scyliorhinus torazame. Taxonomy (NCBI): domain Eukaryota; kingdom Metazoa; phylum Chordata; class Chondrichthyes; order Carcharhiniformes; family Scyliorhinidae; genus Scyliorhinus; species Scyliorhinus torazame. The sequence goes on along the minus strand of NC_092729.1, from coordinate 59,803,338 downwards.
GTTTCCAGCAGTATACCGTTTACATAAACACTGTATACTGTAAGGCATCGTTTATATAGAATCTGTTTCCAGCAGTATATAGTTTACATAAACACTGTTTGCTGTAGGGCACCATTTATATAGATTCTGTTTTCAGCAGTATAGCGTTTACATAATCACTGTTTACTTTAGAGCAACTTTTATATAGAAACTGTTTCCAGCAGTATAATATTTACATAAACACTGTTTACTGTAGGGCACCGTTTATATATAATCTGTTTCCAGCAGTATACTGTTTACATAAACACTGTTTACTGAAGAGCACCGTTTATATAGAATCTGTTTCGAGCAGTATACTGTTTACAGATACACTGTTTACTGTAGGGCATCGTTGATATAGAATTTGTTTCCAGCAGTATAGGGCTTACATAAAAACTGTTTACCGTGAGGCACCATTTATATAGAATCTGTTTCCAGCAGTACACCGTTTACATAAACACTGTTTACTGTAGAGCACCGTTTATAGAGAATCTGTTTCGAGCAGTGCACCGTTTACATAAACACTGTTTTTTGCGGAGGGCACCGTTTATTTAGAATCTGTTTCCAGCAGTATACCGTTTACATAAACAATCTTTACTGTTGGGCACCGTTTATATAGAATCTGTTTCCAGCAGTACACCGTTTACATAAGCACTGTTCACTGTATAGCACCGTTTATTTAGAATCTGTTTCCAGCAGTATAATGTTTACATAAGCACTGTTCACTGTAGGGCACCGTTTATATAGAATCTGTTTCCAGCAGTATACCGTTTACATAAACAATCTTTACTGTCGGGCACCGTTTGTCTAGAATCTGTTGACAGCAGTATACTGTTTACATAAACTCTGTTTACTGTAGTGCACCGTTTATATAGAATCTGTTTCCAGCTTGTACTGTTTACATAAACACTGTTTACTGTAGAGCACAGTTTATATACAATCTGCTTCCCGCAGTATACTGTTTACATAAACACTGTTTACAGTAGGGCACCGTTTATATAGAATTTGTTTCCAGCAGTATACTGTGTACATAAACACTGTTTACTGTAGAGCACCATTTATATAGAATTTGTTTCCAGCAATATAATGTGTACATAAACACTGTTTACTGAAGGGCCCTCTTTATGTAGAATCTGTTTCCAGCAGTATACCGGTTACATAAACATTGTTTACTGTGGTGCTATCTTCACATAGCATCTGTTTACAGTAGTGCATGATTTAGATTGACACTGTTTACTGGAGAGTACTATTTACTTAGACTCTGTTTACAGCAGTGTACTGTTTACATAAACACTGTTTACTGTAGGGCACCGTTTATATAGAATCTGTTTCCACCTTATACTGTTTACATAAACACTGTTTAATGTAGAGCACCGCTTATACAGAATCTGTTTCCAGCAGTATACTGTATAACCGGTGCTCTACAGTAAACATTATTTATGATTCTATATAAACCGTTTACATAATCACTGTTTACTGTAGAGCACCGTTTATATAGAATCAGTTTCCAGCAGTATACTGTATAACCGGTGCTCTACAGTAAACAGTATATATGATTCTATATAAACCGTTTACATAAACACTGTTTACTGTAGAGCACCGTTTATATAGAATCAGTTACCAGCAGTATACTGTTTACATAAACACTGTTTACTGTAGGGCACCGTTTATAAAGAATCTGTTTCCAGCAGTATACTGTTTACATAAACACTGTTTACTGTAGAGCACCGTTTATACATAATCTGTTTCCAGCAGTATACTGTATAAACGGTGCTCTACCGTAAACAGTATTTATGATTCTATATAAACCGTTTACATAAACACTGTTTACTAAAGAGCACCGTTTATATAGAATCTGTTTCCAGCAGTGTATTGTTTACAAAACATTGTGTACTGTCGGTCACCGTTATTATAGAATCTGATTCCAGCAGTGTACTGTTTACATAAACACTTTTTACTGTAGGGCACTGTTTATATAGGATCTGTTTCCAGCAGTATACTGTTTACATAAACCCTGTTTATTGTAGAGCACCTTTTATATAAATTCTGTTTCCAGCAGTATAATGTTTACATAAATACTGTTTACTGTAGGGCACCGTTTATATAGGATCTGTTTCCAGCAGTATACTGTTTACATAAACACTGTTTGCTGAAGGGCACCGCTTATATAGAATCTGTTTCCAGCAGTATACCGTTTACATAAACACTGTATACTGTAAGGCATCGTTTATATAGAATCTGTATCCAGCAGTATATAGTTTACATCAACACTGTTTGCTGTAGGGCACCATTTATATAGATTCTGTTTTCAGCAGTATAGCGTTTACATAATCACTGTTTACTTTAGAGCAACTTTTATATAGAAACTGTTTCCAGCAGTATAATGTTTACATAAACACTGTTTACTGTAGGGCACCGTTTATATATAATCTGTTTCCAGCAGTATACTGTTTACATAAACACTGTTTACTGAAGAGCACCGTTTATATAGAATCTGTTTCGAGCAGTATACGGCTTACATAAAAACTGTTTACCGTGAGGCACCATTTATATAGAATCTGTTTCCAGCAGTATACCGTTTACATGAACACTGTTTACTGTAGAGCACCGTTTATAGAGAATCTGTTTCCAGCAGTGCACCGTTTACATAAACACTGTTTTTTGCGGAATGCACCGTTTATTTAGAATCTGTTTCCAGCAGTATACCGTTTGCATAAGCACTGTTCACTGTAGGGCACCGTTTATATAGAATCTGTTTCCAGCAGTATACCGTTTACATAAACAATCTTTACTGTCGGGCACCGTTTGTCTAGAATCTGTTGACAGCAGTATACTGTTTATATAAACACTGTTTAATGTAGAGCACCGTTTATATAGAATCTGTTTCCAGCAGTATATCGTTTTCATGAACACTGTTTGCTGTAGTGCACCATTTATATAGAATCAGTTTCCAGCAGTATACTGTTTACATAAACTCTGTTTACTGTAGTGCACCGTTTATATAGAATCTGTTTCCAGCTTGTACTGTTTACATAAACACTGTTTACTGTAGAGCACAGTTTCTATACAATCTGCTTCCCGCAGTATACTGTTTACATAAACACTGTTTACAGTAGTGCACCGTTTATATAGAATTTGTTTCCAGCAGTATACTGTGTACATAAACACTGTTTACTGTAGAGCACCATTTATATAGAATTTGTTTCCAGAAATATAATGTGCACATAAACACTGTTTACTGAAGGGCCCTCTTTATGTAGAAACTGTTTCCAGCAGTATACCGGTTACATTAACATTGTTTACTGTTGTGCTATCTTCACATAGCATTTGTTTACAGTAGTGCATGATTTAGATTGACACTGTTTACTGGAGAGTACTATTTACTTAGACTCTGTTTACAGCAGTGTACTGTTTACATAAACACTGTTTACTGTAGGGCACCGTTTATATAGAATCGTTTTCCAGCTTATACAGTTTACATAAACACTGTTTACTGTAGAGCACCGTTTATACAGAATCTGTTTCCAGCAGTATACTGTATAACCGGTGCTCTACAGTAAACATTATTTATGATTCTATATAAACCGTTTACATAAACACTGTTTACTGTAGAGCACCGTTTATATAGAATCAGTTTCCAGCAGTATACTGTATAACCGGTGCTCTACAGTAAACAGTATTTATGATTCTATATAAACCGTTTACATAAACACTGTTTACTGTAGAGCACCGTTTATATAGAATCAGTTACCAGCAGTATACTGTTTACATAAACACTGTTTACTGTAGGGCACCGTTTATAAAGAATCTGTTTCCAGCAGTATACTGTTTACATAAACACTGTTTACTGTAGAGCACCGTTTATATATAATCTGTTTCCAGCAGTATACCGTTTACATAAACACTATTTGCTGTAGGGCACCGTTTATATGGAATCTGTTTCCAGCAGTATACCATTTACATAAGCACTGTTTACTGTAGAGCACCGTTTATATAGAATCTGTTTCCAGCAGTATACTGTTTACATAAACACTGTTTACTGTAGGGCACCGTTTACATAGAATCCGTTTCCAGGTTATACTGTTTACATAAACACTGTTTACTGTAGAGCACCGTTTTTATACAATCTGTTTCAAGCAGTATACTGTTTACATGAACACTGTTTATTGTAGGGCACCGTTTATATAGAATCTGTTTCCAGCAGTATACTGTGTACATAAGCACTGTTTACTGTAGGGCACCGTTTCTCTAGAATCTGTTTCCAGCAGTATACCATTAACATAAAGACTGTTTACTGCAGGGGACCGTTTATATAAAATCTGTTTCCAGCAGTATGCTATTTACATAAACACTGTTTGCTGTAGGGCACCGTGTATTTAGAATCTGTTTCGAGCAGTATACTGTTTACATACACACTGTTTACTGTAGGGCACCGTTTATATAGAATCTGTTTCCAGCAGTATACCATTCACATAAACACTGTTTACAGTATAGCACTGTTTATATATAACCTGTTTCCAGCCGTACACCGTTTACATAAACACTGTTTACTGTACAGCACCGTTTATATAGAATCTGTTTCCAGCAGTATACTGTTTACATAAACACTGTTTACAGTAGAGCACCGTTTATATAGAATCTGTTTCCAGCAGTGTACTGTTTACATAAACACTGTTTACTGTAGACCGCCGTTTATATAGAATCTGTTTCCAGCAGTATACTGTTTACATAAACACTGTTTACTGTACAGCACCGTTTATATAGAATTTGTTTCCAGCAGTATACTGTTTACATAAACACTGTTTACAGTAGAGCACCGTTTATATAGAATCTGTTTCCTGCAGTGTACTGTTTACATAAACACTTTTTACTGTAGACCACCGTTTATATAGAATCTGTTTCCAGCAGTATACCGTTTCCATAAACACTGTTTACCGTAGGGCACCGTTTATATAGAATCTGCTTCCAGCAGTATACTGTTTCCATAAACACTCTTTATATAGGGCACCCTTTACCTAGAATTTTTTGAAAGCAGTATACTGTTTATATAAACACTGTTTGCTGTAGAGCACGGTTTATATAGAATCTGTTTCCAGCAGTATACTGTTCACATAAACACTGTTTACTGTGGAGTACCGTTTATACAGAATCTGTTTCCAGTCGTATACTGATTATAAAACACATTTTACTGTCGGGCACCGTGTATATAGAATCTGTTTCGAGCAGTATCCTGTTTACATACACACTGTTTTCTGTAGGGCACCGTTTATATAGAATCTGTTTCCAGCAGTATACCATTCACATAAACACTGTTTACTGTAGAGCACCGTTTTTATACAATCTGTTTCAAGCAGTATACTGTTTACATGAGCACTGTTTACTGTCGGGCACCGTTTATATAGAATCTGTTTCCAGCAGTATACTGTGTACATAAACACTGTTTACTGTAGGGCACCGTTTCTCTAGAATCTGTTTCCAGCAGTATACCATTTACATAAAGACTGTTTACTGCAGGGGACCGTTTATATAAAATCTGTTTCCAGCAGTATGCTATTTACATAAACACTGTATGCTGTAGGTCACCGTGTATATAGAATCTGTTTCAAGCAGTATACTGTTTACATACACACTGTTTACTGTAGGGCACCGTTTATATAGAATCTGTTTCCAGCAGTGTACCATTCACATAAACACTGTTTACTGTAGGGCACCGTTTATATAGAATCTGTTTCCAGCAGTATACTGTTTACACAAACACTGTATACTGTAGGGCACCGTTTATATAGAAACTGTTTCCAGCAGCATACTGTTTGGATAAACACTGTTTACTGTAGGGCACCGTTTATATAGAATTTGTTTCCAGCAGTATACCGTTTACATAAACACTGTTTACTGTATAGCACTGTTTATATAGAACCTGTTTCCAGCAGTACACCGTTTACATAAACACTCTTTACTGTACAGCACCGTTTATATAGAATCTGTTTCCAGCAGTATACTGTTTACATAAACACTGTTTACAGTAGAGCACCGTTTATATAGAATCTGTTTCCAGCATTGTACTGTTTACATAAACACTGTTTACTGTAGGGCACCGTTTATATAGAAACTGTTTCCAGCAGTATACTGTTTCCATAAACACTCTTTATATAGGGCACCCTTTACCTAGAATTTTTTGACAGCAGTATACTGTTTATATAAACACTGTTTGCTGTAGAGCACGGTTTATATAGAATCTGTTTCCAGCAGTATACTGTTCACATAAACACTGTTTACTGTGGAGTACCGTTTATACAGAATCTGTTTCCAGTCGTATACTGATTATAAAACACATTTTACTGTCGGGCACCGTCTATATAGAATCTGTTTCCAGCAGTATACTGTTCACAGAAACACGGTTTACTGTAGAGTACCGTTTATACAGAATCTGTTTCCAGCAGTATACTGTTTACATAAACACTGTTTACTGTAGGGCACCGTTTATATAGAATCCGTTTCCAGGTTATACTGTTTACATAAACACTGTTGACTGTAGAGCACCGTTTTTATACAATCTGTTTCCAGCAGTATACTGTTTACATGAACACTGTTTACTGTAGGGCACCGTTTCTCTGGAATCTGTTTCCAGCAGTATACCATTTACATAAAGACTGTTTACTGCAGGGGACCGTTTATATAAAATCTGTTTCCAGCAGTATGCTATTTACATAAACACTGTTTGCTGTCGGGCACCGTGTATATAGAATCTGTTTCGAGCAGTATACTGTTTACATATACACTGTTTACTGCAGGGCATCGTTGATATAGAATTTGTTTCCAGCAGTATACGGCTTACATAAAAACCGTTTACCGTGAGGCACCATTTATATAGAATCTGTTTCCAGCAGTATACCGTTTACATAAACACTGTTTACTGTAGAGCACCGTTTATAGAGAATCTGTTTCCAGCAGTGCACCGTTTACATAAACACTGTTTTTTGCGGAGGGCACCGTTTATTTAGAATCTGTTTCCAGCAGTATACCGTTTACATAAACAATCTTTACTGTAGGGCACCGTTTATATAGAATCTGTTTCCAGCAGTATACCGTTTACATAAGCACTGTTCACTGTAGGGCACCGTTTATATAGAATCTGTTTCCAGCAGTATACCGTTTACATAAACAATCTTTACTGTCGGGCCCCGTTTGTCTAGAATCTGTTGACAGCAGTATACTGTTTATATAAAAACTGTTTACTGTAGAGCACCGTTTATATAGAATCTGTTGCCAGCAGTATATCGTTTTCATGAACACTGTTTACTGTAGTGCACCATTTATATAGAATCAGTTTCCAGCAGTATACTGTTTACATAAACTCTGTTTACTGTATTGCACCGTTTATATAGAATCTGTTTCCAGCTTGTACTGTTTACATAAACACTGTTTACTGTAGAGCACAGTTTATATACAATCTGCTTCCCGCAGTATACTGTTTACATAAACACTGTTTACAGTAGGGCACCGTTTATATAGAATTTGTTTCCAGCAGTATACTGTGTACATAAACACTGTTTACTGTAGAGCACCATTTATATAGAATTTGTTTCCAGAAATATAATGTGCACATAAACACTGTTTACTGAAGGGCCCCCTTTATGTAGAATCTGTTTCCAGCAGTATACCGGTTACATAAACATTGTTTACTGTGGTGCTATCTTCACATAGCATCTGTTTACAGTAGTGCATGATTTAGATTGACACTATTTACTGGTACTATTTACTTCGACTCTGTTTACAGCAGTGTACTGTTTACATAAACACTGTTTACTGTAGGGCACCGTTTATATAGAATCGGTTTCCAGCTTATACAGTTTACATAAACACTGTTTACTGTAGAGCACCGTTTATACAGAATCTGTTTCCAGCAGTATACTGTATAACCGGTGCTCTACAGTAAACATTATTTATGATTCTATATAAACCGTTTACATAAACACTGTTTACTGTAGAGCACCGTTTATATAGAATCAGTTTCCAGCAGTATACTGTATAACCGGTGCTCTACAGTAAACAGTATTTATGATTCTATATAAACCGTTTACATAAACACTGTTTACTGTAGAGCACCGTTTATATAGAATCAGTTACCAGCTGTATACTGTTTACATAAACACTGTTTACTGTAGGGCACCGTTTATATATAATCTGTTTCCAGCAGTATACTGTTTACATAAACACTGTTTACAGTAGAGCACCGTTTATATAGAATCTGTTTCCAGCAGTGTACTGTTTACATAAACACTTTTTACTGTAGACCACCGTTTATATAGAATCTGTTTCCAGCAGTATACCGTTTCCATAAACACTGTTTACCGGAGGGCACCGTTTATATAGAATCTGTTTCCAGCAGTATACTGTTTCCATAAACACTCTTTATATAGGGCACCGTTTACCTAGAATTTTTTGAAAGCAGTATACTGTTTATATAAACACTGTTTGCTGTAGAGCACGGTTTATATAGAATCTGTTTCCAGCAGTATACTGTTCACATAAACACGGTTTACTGTGGAGTACCGTTTATACAGAATCTGTATCCAGTCGTATACTGATTATAAAACACATTTTACTGTCGGGCACCGTTTATATAGAATTTGTTTCCAGCAGTATACCGTTTACATAAACACTGTTTACTGTATAGCACTGTTTATATAGAACCTGTTTCCAGCAGTACACCGTTTTCATAAACACTGTTTACTGTACAGCACCGTTTATATAGAATCTGTTTCCAGCAGTATACTGTTTACATAAACACTGTTTACAGTAGAGCACCGTTTATATAGAATCTGTTTCCAGCAGTGTACTGTTTACATAAACACTGTTTACTGTAGACCACCGTTTATATAGAATCTGTTTCCAGCAGTATACTGTTTACATAAACACTGTTTACTGTACAGCACCGTTTATATAGAATCTGTTTCCAGCAGTATACTGTTCACATAAACACTGTTTACAGTAGAGCACCGTTTATATAGAATATGTTTCCAGCAGTGTACTGTTTACATAAACACTTTTTACTGTAGACCACCGTTTATATAGAATCTGTTTCCAGCAGTATACCGTTTCCATAAACACTGTTTACCGTAGGGCACCGTTTATATAGAACCTGTTTCCAGCAGTATACTGTTTCCATAAACACTCTTTATATAGGGCACCCTTTACCTAGAATTTTTTGACAGCAGTATACTGTTTATATAAACACTGTTTGCTGTAGAGCACGGTTTATATAGAATCTGTTTCCAGCAGTATACTGTTCACATAAACACTGTTTACTGTGGAGTACCGTTTATACAGAATCTGTTTCCAGTCGTATACTGATTATAAAACACATTTTACTGTCGGGCACCGTCTATATAGAATCTGTTTCCAGCAGTATACTGTTCACAGAAACACGGTTTACTGTAGAGTATCGTTTATACAGAATCTGTTTCCAGCAGTATACTGTTTACATAAACACTGTTTACTGTAGGGCACCGTTTATATAGAATCCGTTTCCAGGTTATACTGTTTACATAAACACTGTTTACTGTAGAGCACCGTTTTTATACAATCTGTTTCCAGCAGTATACTGTTTACATGAACACTGTTTACTGTAGGGCACCGTTTCTCTGGAATCTGTTTCCAGCAGTATACCATTTACATAAAGACTGTTTACTGCAGGGGACCGTTTATATAAAATCTGTTTCCAGCAGTATGCTATTTACATAAACACTGTTTGCTGTCGGGCACCGTGTATATAGAATCTGTTTCGAGCAGTATACTGTTTACATATACACTGTTTACTGTAGGGCATCGTTGATATAGAATTTGTTTCCAGCAGTATACGGCTTACATAAAAACTGTTTACCGTGAGGCACCATTTATATAGAATCTGTTTCCAGCAGTATACCGTTTACATAAACACTGTTTTTTGCGGAGGGCACCGTTTATTTAGAATCTGTTTCCAGCAGTATACCGTTTACATAAACAATCTTTACTGTAGGGCACCGTTTATATAGAATCTGTTTCCAGCAGTATACCGTTTACATAAGCACTGTTCACTGTATAGCACCGTTTATTTAGAATCTGTTTCCAGCAGTATACCGTTTGCATAAGCACTGTTCACTGTAGGGCACCGTTTATATAGAATCTGTTTCCAGCAGTATACCGTTTACATAAACAATCTTTACTGTCGGGCACCGTTTGTCTAGAATCTGTTGACAGCAGTATACTGTTTATATAAAAACTGTTTACTGTAGAGCACCGTTTATATAGAATCTGTTTCCAGCAGTATATCGTTTTCATGAACACTGTTTGCTGTAGTGCACCATTTATATAGAATCAGTTTCCAGCAGTATACTGTTTACATAAACTCAGTTTACTGTATTGCATCGTTTATATAGAATCTGTTTCCACTTGTACTGTTTACATAAACACTGTTTACTGTAGAGCACAGTTTATATACAATCTGCTTCCCGCAGTATACTGTTTACATAAACACTGTTTACAGTAGGGCACCGTTTATATAGAATTTGTTTCCAGCAGTATACTGTGTACATAAACACTGTTTACTGTAGAGCACCATTTATATAGAATTTGTTTCCATAAATATAATGTGCACATAAACACTGTTTACTGAAGGGCCCTCTTTATGTAGAATCTGTTTCCAGCAGTATACCGGTTACATAAACATTGTTTACTGTGGTGCTATCTTCACATAGCATCTGTTTACAGTAGTGCATGATTTAGATTGACACTGTTTACTGGAGAGTACTATTTACTTCGACTCTGTTTACAGCAGTGTACTGTTTACATAAACACTGTTTACTGTAGGGCACCGTTTATATAGAATCGGTTTCCAGCTTATACAGTTTACATAAACACTGTTTACTGTAGAGCACCGTTTATACAGAATCTGTTTCCAGCAGTATACTGTATAACCGGTGCTCTACAGTAAACATTATTTATGATTCTATATAAACCGTTTACATAAACACTGTTTACTGTAGAGCACCGTTTATATAGAATCAGTTTCCAGCAGTATACTGTATAACCGGTGCTCTACAGTAAACAGTATTTATGATTCTATATAAACCGTTTCAATAAACACTGTTTACTGTAGAGCACCGTTTATATAGAATCAGTTACCAGCAGTATACTGTTTACATAAACACTGTTTACTGTAGGGCACCGTTTATATAGAATCTGTTTCCAGCAGTATACTGTTTACATAAACACTGTTTACAGTAGAGCACCGTTTATATAGAATCTGTTTCCAGCAGTGTACTGTTTACATAAACACTTTTTACTGTAGACCACCGTTTATATAGAATCTGTTTCCAGCAGTATACCGTTTCCATAAACACTGTTTACCGGAGGGCACCGTTTATATAGAATCTGTTTCCAGCAGTATACTGTTTCCATAAACACTCTTTATATAGGGCACCGTTTACCTAGAATTTTTTGAAAGCACTATACTGTTTATATAAACACTGTTTGCTGTAGAGCACGGTTTATATAGAATCTGTTTCCAGCAGTATACTGTTCACATAAACACGGTTTACTGTGGAGTACCGTTTATACAGAATCTGTATCCAGTCGTATACTGATTATAAAACACATTTTACTGTCGGGCACCGTTTATATAGAATTTGTTTCCAGCAGTATACCGTTTACATAAACACTGTTTACTGTAGAGCACTGTTTATATAGAACCTGTTTCCAGCAGTACACCGTTTACATAAACACTGTTTACTGTACAGCACCGTTTATATAGAATCTGTTTCCAGCAGTATACTGTTTACATAAACACTGTTTACAGTAGAGCACCGTTTATATAGAATCTGTTTCCAGCAGTGTACTGTTTACATAAACACTGTTTACTGTAGACCACCGTTTATATAGAATCTGTTTCCAGCAGTATACTGTTTACATAAACACTGTTTACTGTACAGCACCGTTTATATAGAATCTGTTTCCAGCAGTATACTGTTTACATAAACACTGTTTACAGTAGAGCACCGTTTATATAGAATCTGTTTCCAGCAGTGTACTGTTTACATAAACACTTTTTACTGTAGACCACCGTTTATATAGAATCTGTTTCCAGCAGTATACCGTTTCCATAAACACTGTTTACCGTAGGGCACCGTTTATATAGAACCTGTTTCCAGCAGTATACTGTTTCCATAAACACTCTTTATATAGGGCACCCTTTACCTAGAATTTTTTGACAGCAGTATACTGTTTATATAAACACTGTTTGCTGTAGAGCACGGTTTATATAGAATCTGTTTCCAGCAGTATACTGTTCACATAAACACTGTTTACTGTGGAGTACCGTTTATACAGAATCTGTTTCCAGTCGTATACTGATTATAAAACACATATTACTGTCGGGCACCGTCTATATAGAATCTGTTTCCAGCAGTATACTGTTCACAGAAACACGGTTTACTGTAGAGTACCGTTTATACAGAATCTGTTTCCAGCAGTATACTGTTTACATAAACACTGTTTACTGTAGGGCACCGTTTATATAGAATCCGTTTCCAGGTTATACTGTTTACATAAACACTGTTTACTGTAGAGCACCGTTTTTATACAATCTGTTTCCAGCAGTATACTGTTTACATGAACACTGTTTACTGTAGGGCACCGTTTCTCTGGAATCTGTTTCCAGCAGTATACCATTTACATAAAGACTGTTTACTGCAGGGGACCGTTTATATAAAATCTGTTTCCAGCAGTATGCTATTTACATAAACACTGTTTGCTGTCGGGCACCGTGTATATAGAATCTGTTTCGAGCAGTATACTGTTTACATATACACTGTTTACTGTAGGGCATCGTTGATATAGAATTTGTTTCCAGCAGTATACGGCTTACATAAAAACTGTTTACCGTGAGGCACCATTTATATAGAATCTGTTTCCAGCAGTATACCGTTTACATAAACACTGTTTACTGTAGAGCACCGTTTATAGAGAATCTGTTTCCAGCAGTGCACCGTTTACATAAACACTGTTTTTTGCGGAGGGCACCGTTTATTTAGAATCTGTTTCCAGCAGTATACCGTTTACATAAACAATCTTTACTGTAGGGCACCGTTTATATAGAATCTGTTTCCAGCAGTATACCGTTTACATAAGCACTGTTCACTGTATAGCACCGTTTATTTAGAATCTGTTTCCAGCAGTATACCGTTTGCATAAGCACTGTTCACTGTAGGGCACCGTTTATATAGAATCTGTTTCCAGCAGTATACCGTTTACATAAACAATCTTTACTGTCGGGCCCCGTTTGTCTAGAATCTGTTGACAGCAGTATCCTGTTTATATAAAAACTGTTTACTGTAGAGCACCGTTTATACAGAATCTGTTTCCAGCAGTATATCGTTTTCATGAACACTGTTTGCTGTAGTGCACCATTTATATAGAATCAGTTTCCAGCAGTATACTGTTTACATAAACTCTGTTTACTGTATTGCACCGTTTATATAGAATCTGTTTCCAGCTTGTACTGTTTACATAAACACTGTTTACTGTAGAGCACAGGTTATATACAATCTGCTTCCCGCAGTATACTGTTTACATAAACACTGTTTACAGTAGGGCACCGTTTATATAGAATTTGTTTCCAGCAGTATACTGTGTACATAAACACTGTTTACTGTAGAGCACCATTTATATAGAATTTGTTTCCAGAAATATAATGTGCACATAAACACTGTTTACTGAAGGGCCCTCTTTATGTAGAATCTGTTTCCAGCAGTATACCGGTTACATAAACATTGTTTCCTGTGGTGCTATCTTCACATAGCATCTGTTTACAGTAGTGCATGATTTAGATTGACACTGTTTACTGGAGAGTACTATTTACTTCGACTCTGTTTACAGCAGTGTACTGTTTACATAAACACTGTTTACTGAAGGGCACCGTTTATATAGAATCGGTTTCCAGCTCATACAGTTTACATAAACACTGTTTACTGTAGAGCACCGTTTATACAGAATCTGTTTCCAGCAGTATACTGTATAACCGGTGCTCTACAGTAAACATTATTTATGATTCTATATAAACCGTTTACATAAACACTGTTTACTGTCGAGCACCGTTTATATAGAATCAGTTTCCAGCAGTATACTGTATAACCGGTGCTCTACAGTAAACAGTTTTTATGATTCTATATAAACCGTTTACATAAACACTGTTTACTGTAGAGCACCGTTTATATAGAATCAGTTACCAGCAGTATACTGTTTACATAAACACTGTTTACTGTAGGGCACCGTTTATATAGAATCTGTTTCCAGCAGTATACTGTTTACATAAACACTGTTTACAGTAGAGCACCGTTTATATAGAATCTGTTTCCAGCAGTGTACTGTTTACATAAACACTTTTTACTGTAGACCACCGTTTATATAGAATCTGTTTCCAGCAGTATACCGTTTCCATAAACACTGTTTACCGGAGGGCACCGTTTATATAGAATCTGTTTCCAGCAGTATACAGTTTCCATAAACACTCTTTATATAGGGCACCGTTTACCTAGAATTTTTTGAAAGCAGTATACTGTTTATATAAACACTGTTTGCTGTAGAGCACGGTTTATATAGAATCTGTTTGCAGCAGTATACTGTTCACATAAACACGGTTTACTGTGGAGTACCGTTTATACAGAATCTGTATCCAGTCGTATACTGATTCTAAAACACATTTTACTGTCGGGCACCGTCTATATAGAATCTGTTTCCAGCAGTATACTGTTCACAGAAACACTGTTTACTGTAGAGTACCGTTTATACAGAATCTGTTTCCAGCAGTATACTGTTTACATAAACACTGTTTACTGTAGGGCACCGTTTATATAGAATCCGTTTCCAGGTTATACTGTTTACATAAACACTGTTTACTGTAGAGCACCGTTTTTATACAATCTGTTTCCAGCAGTATACCGTTTACATGAACACTGTTTACTGTAGGGCACCGTTTCTCTAGAATCTGTTTCCAGCAGTATACCATTTACATAAAGACTGTTTACTGCAGGGGACCGTTTATATAAAATCTGTTTCCAGCAGTATGCTATTTACATAAACACTGTTTGCTGTCGGGCACCGTGTATATAGAATCTGTTTCGAGCAGTATACTGTTTACATACACACTGTTTACTGTAGGGCACCGTTTATATAGAATCTGTTTCCAGCAGTATACCATTCACATAAACACTGTTTACTGTAGGGCACCGTTTATATAGAATCTGTTTCCAGCAGTATACTGTTTACACAAACACTGCATACTGTAGGGCACCGTTTATATAGAAACTGTTTCCAGCAGCATACTGTTGGATAAACACTGTTTACTGTAGGGCACCGTTTATATGGAATCTGTTTCCAGCAGTATACCGTTTACATAAGCACTGTTTACTGTAGAGCACCGTTTATATAGAATTTGTTTCCAGCAGTATACTGTTTACATATACACTGTTTACTGTAGGGCACCGTTTATATAGAATCCGTTTCCAGCTTATACTGTTTACAGAAACACTGTTTACTGTAGAGCACCGTTTTTATACAATCTGTTTCCAGCAGTATTTTG
The DNA here is from genome assembly GCF_047496885.1 of Scyliorhinus torazame. Classification (NCBI taxonomy): domain Eukaryota; kingdom Metazoa; phylum Chordata; class Chondrichthyes; order Carcharhiniformes; family Scyliorhinidae; genus Scyliorhinus; species Scyliorhinus torazame. The sequence goes on along the minus strand of NC_092729.1, from coordinate 59,787,704 downwards.
TGTACATGAACACTGTTTACTGCAGGGCACCGTTTCCCTAGAATCTGTCTCCAGCAGTACACCATTTACATAAAGACTGTATACTGCAGGGCACCGTTTATATAAAATCTTTTTCCAGCAGTATGCTATTTACATAAACACTGTTTGCTGTAGGGCACCTTGTATGTAGAATCTGTTTCGTGCAGTATACTGTTTACATACACACTGTTTACTGTAGGGCACCGTTTATATAGAATCTGTTTCCAGCAGTAAAGCATTCACATAAACACTTTTTGCAGCAGGGCAAATCTGTTTCCAGCAGTATAGCGTTTACATAAACACTGTAGACTGTAGGTCACCGTTTATATAGAATATGTTTCCAGCAGAATATCGATTTCACGAACACTGTTTGCTGTAGGGCTCCGTTTACATAGAATCTGTTTCCAGCAGTATACTGTTTACATAAACTCTGCTTACTGTAGGGCACCGTTTATATGAAATCTGTTTCCAGCTTGTACTGTTTACATAAACACTGTTTACTGTAGAGCACAGTTTATATACAATCTGCTACCAGCAGTATACTGTTTACATAAACACTGTTTACTGTAGGGCACCGTTTATATAAAATCTGTTTCCAGCAGTATACTGTGTACATAACCACTGTTTACTGAAGGGCACCGTTTCTCTAGAATCTGTTTCCAGCAGTGTGCTGTTTCCATAAACACTGTTTACTGTAGGGCACCGTTTATATGGAATTTGTTTACAGCAGTATACTATTTACATAAACACTGTTTGATGTAGGGCACCGTTAATAAAGAATCGGTTTCCAGCAGTATACCATTTACATAGACAATGTTTACTGTAGGGCACCGTTTATATAGATTCTGTTTCCAGCAGTATACTGTTTACATAAACACTGTTTACTGTAGAGCACCTTTTATGTAGAATCTGTTTTCAGCAGTATACTGTTTATATAAACACTATTTACTGTACAGCACCGTTTATATAGAATCTGTTTGCAGCAATATAATGTGTACATAAACACTATTTACTGTAGGGCCCTCTTTATGTAGAATCTGTTTCCAGCAGTATACCGGTTACATAAACATTGTTTAATGTGGTGCTATCTTCACATATCATCTGTTTACAGTAGTGCATGATTTAGATTAACACTGTTTATTGGAGAGTACTATTTACATAGACTCTGTTTACAGAAGTGTACTGTTTACATAAACTCTGTATACTGTAGGGCACCGTTTATATAGAATCTGTTTCCAGCTTATACTGTCTACATAAACACTGTTTACTGTAGAGCACCGTTTATACATAATCTGTTTCCAGCAGTATACTGTATAAACGGTGCTCTACCGTAAACAGTATTTATGATTCTATATAAACCGTTTACATAAACACTGTTTACTAAAGAGCACCGTTTATATAGAATCTGTTTCCAGCAGTGTATTGTTTACAAAACATTGTGTACTGTCGGTCACCGTTATTATAGAATCTGATTCCAGCAGTGTACTGTTTACATAAACACTGTTTACTGTAGGGCACTGTTTATATAGGATCTGTTTCCAGCAGTATACTGTTTACATAAACCCTGTTTATTGTAGAGCACCTTTTATATAAATTCTGTTTCCAGCAGTATACTGTTTACATAAATACTGTTTACTGTAGGGCACCGTTTATATAGGATCTGTTTCCAGCAGTATACTGTTTACATAAAGACTGTTTACTGTAGGGCACCGTTTACGTAGAATCTGTTTCCAGCAGTATACTGTTTACATAAACTCTGTTTGCTGAAGGGCACCGCTTGTATAGAATCTGTTTCCAGCAGTATACCGTTTACATAAACACTGTATACTGTAAGGCATCGTTTATATAGAATCAGTTTCCAGCAGTATATAGTTTACATAAACACTGTTTGCTGTAGGGCACCATTTATATAGATTCTGTTTTCAGCAGGATAGCGTTTACATAATCACTGTTTGCTTTAGAGCAACTTTTATATAGAAACTGTTTCCAGCAGTACAATGTTTACATAAACACTGTTTACTGTAGGGCACCGTTTATATATAATCTGTTTCCAGCAGTATACTGTTTACATAAACACTGTTTACTGAAGAGCACCGTATATATAGAATCTGTTTCGAGCAGTATACTGTTTACATATACACTGTTTACTGTAGGGCATCGTTGATATAGAATTTGTTTCCAGCAGTATAGGGCTTACATAAAAACTGTTTACCGTGAGGCACCATTTATATAGAATCTGTTTCCAGCAGTACACCGTTTACATAAACACTGTTTACTGTAGAGCACCGTTTCTAGAGAATCTGTTTCCAGCAGTGCACCGTTTACATAAACACTTTTTTTTGCGGAGGGCAACTTTTATTTAGAATCTGTTTCCAGCAGTATACCGTTTACATAAACAATCTTTACTGTAGGGCACCGTTTATATAGAATCTGTTTCCAGCAGTATACCGTTTACATAAGCACTGTTCACTGTATAGCACCGTTTATTTAGAATCTGTTTCCAGCAGTATACCGTTTACATAAGCACTGTTCACTGTAGGGCACCGTTTATATAGAATCTGTTTCCAGCAGTATACCGTTTACATAAACAATCTTTACTGTCGGGCACCGTTTGTCTAGAATCTGTTGACAGCAGTATACTGTTTATATAAACACTGTTTACTGTAGAGCACCGTTTATATAGAATCTGTTTCCAGCAGTATATCGTTTTCATGAACACTGTTTGCTGTAGTGCACCATTTATATAGAATCAGTTTCCAGCAGTATACTGTTTACATAAACTCTGTTTACTGTAGTGCACCGTTTATATAGAATCTGTTTCCAGCTTGTACTGTTTACATAAACACTGTTTACTGTAGAGCACAGTTTATATACAATCTGCTTCCCGCAGTATACTGTTTACATAAACACTGTTTACAGTAGGGCACCGTGTATATAGAATTTGTTTCCAGCAGTATACTGTGTACATAAACACTGTTTACTGTAGAGCACCATTTATATAGAATTTGTTTCCAGCAATATAATGTGTACATAAACACTGTTTACTGAAGGGCCCTCTTTATGTAGAATCTGTTTCCAGCAGTATACCGGTTACATAAACATTGTTTACTGTGGTGCTATCTTCACATAGCATCTGTTTACAGTAGTGCATGATTTAGATTGACACTGTATACTGGAGAGTACTATTTACTTAGACTCTGTTTACAGCAGTGTACTGTTTACATAAACACTGTTTACTGTAGGGCACCGTTTATATAGAATCGGTTTCCAGCTTATACAGTTTACATAAACACTGTTTACTGTAGAGCACCGTTTATACAGAATCTGTTTCCAGCAGTATACTGTATAACCGGTGCGCTACAGTAAACATTATTTATGATTCTATATAAACCGTTTACATAAACACTGTTTACTGTAGAGCACCGTTTATATAGAATCAGTTTCCAGCAGTATACTGTATAACCGGTGCTCTACAGTAAACAGTATTTATGATTCTATCTAAACCGTTTACATAAACACTGTTTACTGTAGAGCACCGTTTATATAGAATCAGTTACCAGCAGTATACTGTTTACATAAACACTGTTTACTGTAGGGCACCGTTTATAAAGAATCTGTTTCCAGCAGTATACTGTTTACATAAACACTGTTTACTGTAGAGCACTGTTTATACATAATCTGTTTCCAGCAGTATACAGTATAAACGGTGCTCTACCGTAAACAGTATTTATGATTCTATATAAACCGTTTACACAAACACTGTTTACTAAAGAGCACCGTTTATATAGAATCTGTTTCCAGCAGTGTATTGTTTACAAAACATTGTGTACTGTCGGTCACCGTTATTATAGAATCTGATTCCAGCAGTGTACTGTTTACATAAACACTTTTTACTGTAGGGCACTGTTTATATAGGGTCTGTTTCCAGCAGTATACTGTTTACATAAACCCTGTTTATTTTAGAGCACCTTTTATATAAATTCTGTTTCCAGCAGTATACTGTTTACATAAATACTGTTTACTGTAGGGCACCGTTTATATAGGATCTGTTTCCAGCAGTATACTGTTTACATAAACACTGTTTGCTGAAGGGCACCGCTTATATAGAATCTGTTTCCAGCAGTATACCGTTTACATAAACACTGTATACTGTAAGGCATCGTTTATATAGAATATGTTTCCAGCAGTATATAGTTTACAAAAACACTGTTTGCTGTAGGGCACCATTTATATAGATTCTGTTTTCAGCAGTATAGCGTTTACATAATCACTGTTTACTTTAGAGCAACTTTTATATAGAAACTGTTTCCAGCAGTATAATGTTTACATAAACACTGTTTACTGTAGACCACCGTTTATATAGAATCTGTTTCGAGCAGTATACTGTTTACATATACACTGTTTACTGTAGGGCATCGTTGATATAGAATTTGTTTCCAGCAGTATACGGCTTACATAAAAACTGTTTACCGTGAGGCACCATTTATATAGAATCTGTTTCCAGCAGTATACCGTTTACATAAACACTGTTTACTGTAGAGTACCGTTTATAGAGAATCTGTTTCCAGCAGTGCACCGTTTACATAAACACTGTTTTTTGCGGAGTGCACCGTTTATTTAGAATCTGTTTCCAGCAGTATACCGTTTACATAAGCACTGTTCACTGTATAGCACCGTTTATATAGAATCTGTTTCCAGCAGTATACCGTTTACATAAACAATCTTTACTGTCGGGCACCGTTTGTCTAGAATCTGTTGACAGCAGTATACTGTTTATATAAACACTGTTTACTGTAGGGCACCGTTTATATAGAATCTGTTTCCAGCAGTATACCGTTTACATAAGCACTGTTCGCTGTATAGCACCGTTTATTTAGAATCTGTTTCCAGCAGTATACCGTTTGCATAAGCACTGTTCACTGTAGGGCACCGTTTATATAGAATCTGTTTCCAGCACTATACCGTTTACATAAACAATCTTTACTGTCGGGCACCGTTTGTCTAGAATCTGTTGACAGCAGTATACTGTTTATATAAACACTGTTTACTGTAGAGCACCGTTTATATAGAATCTGTTTCCAGCAGTATATCGTTTTCATGAACACTGTTTGCTGTAGTGCACCATTTATATAGAATCAGTTTCCAGCAGTATACTGTTTACATAAACTCTGTTTACTGTAGTGCACCGTTTATATAGAATCTGTTTCCAGCTTGTACTGTTTACATAAACACTGTTTACTGTAGAGCACAGTTTATATACAATCTGCTTCCCGCAGTATACTGTTTACATAAACACTGTTTACAGTAGGGCACCGTTTATATAGAATTTGTTTCCAGCAGTATACTGTGTACATAAACACTGTTTACATTGGAGCACCATTTATATAGAATTTGTTTCCAGAAATATAATGTGCACATAAACACTGTTTACTGAAGGGCCCTCTTTATGTAGAATCTGTTTCCAGCAGTATACCGGTTACATAAACATTGTTTACTGTGGTGCTATCTTCACATAGCATCTGTTTACAGTAGTGCATGATTTAGATTGACACTGTTTACTGGAGAGTACTATTTACTTAGACTCTGTTTACAGCAGTGTACTGTTTACATAAACACTGTTTACTGTAGGGCACCGTTTATATAGAATCAGTTTCCAGCTTATACAGTTTACATAAACACTGTTTACTGTAGAGCACCGTTTATACAGAATCTGTTTGCAGCAGTATACTGTATAACCGGTGCTCTACAGTAAACATTATTTATGATTCTATATAAACCGTTTACATAAACACTGTTTACTGTAGAGCACCGTTTATATAGAATCAGTTTCCAGCAGTATACTGTATAGCCGGTGCTCTACAGTAAACAGTATTTATGATTCTATATAAACCGTTTACATAAACACTGTTTACTGTAGAGCACCGTTTATATAGAATCAGTTACCAGCAGTATACTGTTTACATAAACACTGTTTACTGTAGGGCACCGTTTATAAAGAATCTGTTTCCAGCAGTATACTGTTTACATAAACACTGTTTACTGTAGAGCACCGTTTATATAGAATCTGTTTCCAGCAGTATACCGTTTACATAAACACTATTTGCTGTAGGGCACCGTTTATATGGAATCTGTTTCCAGCAGTATACCATTTACATAAGCACTGTTTACTGTAGAGCACCGTTTATATAGAATCTGTTTCCAGCAGTATACTGTTTACATAAACACTGTTTACTGTAGGGCACCGTTTATATAGAATCCGTTTCCAGGTTATACTGTTTACATAAACACTGTTTACTGTAGAGCACCGTTTTTATACAATCTGTTTCAAGCAGTATACTGTTTACATGAACACTGTTTATTGTAGGGCACCGTTTATATATAATCTGTTTCCAGCAGTATACTGTGTACATAAACACTGTTTACTGTAGGGCACCGTTTCTCTAGAATCTGTTTCCAGCAGTATACCATTAACATAAAGATTGTTTACTGCAGGGTACCGTTTATATAAAATCTGTTTCCAGCAGTATGCTATTTACATAAACACTGTTTGCTGTAGGGCACCGTGTATATAGAATCTGTTTCGAGCAGTATACTGTTTACATACACACTGTTTACTGTAGGGCACCGTTTATATAGAATCTGTTTCCAGCAGTATACCATTCACATAAACACTGTTTACTGTATAGCACTGTTTATATAGAACCTGTTTCCAGCCGTACACCGTTTACATAAACACTGTTTACTGTACAGCACCGTTTATATAGAATCTGTTTCCAGCAGTATGCTGTTTACATAAACACTGTTTACAGTAGAGCACCGTTTATATAGAATCTGTTTCCAGCAGTGTACTGTTTACATAAACACTGTTTACTGTAGACCACCGTTTATATAGAATCTGTTTCCAGCAGTATACTGTTTACATAAACACGGTTTACTGTATAGCACCGTTTATATAGAATCTGTTTCCAGCAGTATACTGTTTACATAAACACTGTTTACAGTAGAGCACCGTTTATATAGAATCTGTTTCCAGCAGTGTACTGTTTACATAAACACATTTTACTGTAGAGCACCCTTTATATAGAATCTGTTTCCAGCAGTATACCGTTTCCATAAACACTGTTTATCGTAGGGCACCGTTTATATAGAATCTGTTTCCAGCAGTATACTGTTTCCATAAACACTCTTTATATAGGGCACCGTTTACCTAGAATTTTTTGAAAGCAGTATACTGTTTATATAAACACTGTTTGCTGTAGAGCACGGTTTATATAGAATCTGTTTCCAGCAGTATACTGTTCACATAAACACGGTTTACTGTGGAGTACCGTTTATACAGAATCTGTTTCCAGTCGTATACTGATTATAAAACACATTTTACTGTCGGGCACCGTCTATATAGAATCTGTTTCCAGCAGTATACTGTTCACAGAAACACTGTTTACTGTAGAGTACCGTTTATACAGAATCTGTTTCCAGCAGTATACTGTTTACATAAACACTGTTTACTGTAGGGCACCGTTTATATAGAATCCGTTTCCAGGTTATACTGTTTACATAAACACTGTTTACTGTAGAGCACCGTTTTTATACAATCTGTTTCCAGCAGTATACTGTTTACATGAACACTGTTTACTGTAGGGCACCGTTTCTCTAGAATCTGTTTCCAGCAGTATACCATTTACATAAAGACTATTTACTGCAGGGGACCGTTTATATAAAATCTGTTTCCAGCAGTATACTGTTTACATAAACACTGTTTGCTGTCGGGCACCGTGTATATAGAATCTGTTTCGAGCAGTATACTGTTTACATACACACTGTTTACTGTAGGGCACCGTTTATATAGAATCTGTTTCCAGCAGTATACCATTCACATAAACACTGTTTACTGTAAAGCACCGTTTTTATACAATCTGTTTCAAGCAGTATACTGTTTACATGAACACTGTTTACTGTAGGGCACCGTTTATATAGAATCTGTTTCCAGCAGTATACTGTGTACATAAACACTGTTTACTGTAGGGCACCGTTTCTCTAGAATCTGTTTCCAGCAGTATACCATTTACACAAAGACTGTTTACTGCAGGGGACCGTTTATATAAAATCTGTTTCCAGCAGTATGCTATTTACATAAACACTGTATGCTGTAGGGCACCGTGTATATAGAATCTGTTTCGAGCAGTATACTGTTTACATACACACTGTTTACTGTAGGGCACCGTTTATATAGAATCTGTTTCCAGCAGTATACCATTCACATAAACACTGTTTACTGTAGGGCACCGTTTATATAGAATCTGTTTCCAGCAGTATACTGTTTACACAAACACTGTATACTGTAGGGCACCGTTTATATAGAAACTGTTTCCAGCAGCATACTGTTTGGATAAACACTGTTTACTGTAGGGCACCGTTTATATAGAATTAGTTTCCAGCAGTATACCGTTTACATAAACACTGTTTACTGTATAGCACTGTTTATATAGAACCTGTTTCCAGCAGTACACCGTTTACATAAACACTGTTTACTGTACAGCACCGTTTTTTTTGAATCTGTTTCCAGCAGTATACTGTTTACATAAACACTGTTAACAGTAGAGCACCGTTTATATAGAATCTGTTTCCAGCAGTGTACTGTTTACATAAACACTGTTTACTGTAGACCACCGTTTATATAGAATCTGTTTCCAGCAGTATACTGTTTACATAAACACTGTTTACTGTACAGCACCGTTTATATAGAATCTGTTTCCAGCAGTATACTGTTTACATAAACACTGTTTACAGTAGAGCACCATTTATATAGAATCTGTTTCCAGCAGTGTACTGTTTACATAAACACTTTTTACTGTAGACCACCGTTTATATAGAATCTGTTTCCAGCAGTATACCGTTTCCATAAACACTGTTTACCGTAGGGCACCGTTTATATAGAACCTGTTTCCAGCAGTATACTGTTTCCATAAAAACTCTTTATATAGGGCACCGTTTACCTAGAATTTTTTGACAGCAGTATACTGTTTATATAAACACTGTTTGCTGTAGAGCACGGTTTATATAGAATCTGTTTCCAGCAGTATACTGTTCACATAAACACTGTTTACTGTGGAGTACCGTTTATACAGAATCTGTTTCCAGTCGTATACTGATTATAAAACACATTTTACTGTCGGGCACCGTCTATATAGAATCTGTTTCCAGCAGTATACTGTTCACAGAAACACGGTTTACTGTAGAATACCGTTTATACAGAATCTGTTTCCAGCAGTATACTGTTTACATAAACACTGTTTACTGTAGGGCACCGTTTATATAGAATCCGTTTCCAGGTTATACTGTTTACATAAACACTGTTTACTGTAGAGCACCGTTTTTATACAATCTGTTTCCAGCAGTATACTGTTTACATGAACACTGTTTACTGTAGGGCTCCGTTTCTCTGGAATCTGTTTCCAGCAGTATACCATTTACATAAAGACTGTTTACTGCAGGGGACCGTTTATATAAAATCTGTTTCCAGCAGTATGCTATTTACATAAACACTGTTTGCTGTCGGGCACCGTGTATATAGAATCTGTTTCGAGCAGTATACTGTTTACATATACACTGTTTACTGTAAGGCATCGTTGATATAGAATTTGTTTCCAGCAGTATACGGCTTACATAAAAACTGTTTACCGTGAGGCACCATTTATATAGAATCTGTTTCCAGCAGTATACCGTTTACATAAACACTGTTTACTGTAGAGCACCGTTTATAGAGAATCTGTTTCCAGCAGTGCACCGTTTACATAAACACTGTTTTTTGCGGAGGGCACCGTTTATTTAGAATCTGTTTCCAGCAGTATACCGTTTACATAAACAATCTTTACTGTAGGGCACCGTTTATATAGAATCTGTATCCAGCAGTATACCGTTTACATAAGCACTGTTCACTGTATAGCACCGTTTATTTAGAATCTGTTTCCAGCAGTATACCGTTTGCATAAGCACTGTTCACTGTAGGGCACCGTTTATATAGAATCTGTTTCCAGCAGTATACCGTTTACATAATCAATCTTTACTGTCGGGCACCGTTTGTCTAGAATCTGTTGACAGCAGTATACTGTTTATATAAAAACTGTTTACTGTAGAGCACCGTTTATATAGAATCTGTTTCCAGCAGTATATCGTTTTCATGAACACTGTTTGCTGTAGTGCACCATTTATATAGAATCAGTTTCCAGCAGTATACTGTTTACATAAACTCTGTTTACTGTAGTGCACCGTTTATATAGAATCTGTTTCCAGCTTGTACTGTTTACATAAACACTGTTTACTGTAGAGCACAGTTTATATACAATCTGCTTCCCGCAGTATACTGTTTACATAAACACTGTTTACAGTAGGGCACCGTTTATATAGAATTTGTTTCCAGCAGTATACTGTGTACATAAACACTGTTTACTGTAGAGCACCATTTATATAGAATTTGTTTCCAGAAATATAATGTGCACATAAACACTGTTTACTGAAGGGCCCTCTTTATGTAGAATCTGTTTCCAGCAGTATACCGGTTACATAAACATTGTTTACTGTGGTGCTATCTTCACATAGCATCTGTTTACAGTAGTGCATGATTTAGATTGACACTGTTTACTGGAGAGTACTATTTACTTAGACTCTGTTTACAGCAGTGTACTGTTTACATAAACACTGTTTACTGTAGGGCACCGTTTATATAGAATCGGTTTCCAGCTTATACAGTTTACATAAACACTGTTTACTGTAGAGCACCGTTTATACAGAATCTGTTTCCAGCAGTATAATGTATAACCGGTGCTCTACAGTAAACATTATTTATGATTCTATATAAACCGTTTACATAAACACTGTTTACTGTAGAGCACCGTTTATATAGAATCAGTTTCCAGCAGTATACTGTATAACCGGTGCTCTACAGTAAACAGTATTTATGATTCTATATAAACCGTTTACATAAACACTGTTTACTGTAGAGCACCGTTTATATAGAATCAGTTACCAGCAGTATACTGTTTACATAAACACTGTTGACTGTAGGGCACCGTTTATATAGAATCTGTTTCCAGCAGTATACTGTTTACATAAACACTGTTTACAGTAGAGCACCGTTTATATAGAATCTGCTTCCAGCAGTGTACTGTTTACATAAACACGTTTTACTGTAGACCACACCGTTTATATAGAATCTGTTTCCAGCAGTATACCGTTTCCATAAACACTGTTTACCGTAGGGCACCGTTTATATAGAATCTGTTTCCAGCAGTATACTGTTTCCATAAACACTCTTTATATAGGGCACCGTTTACCTAGAATTTTTTGAAAGCAGTATACTGTTTATATAAACACTGTTTGCTGTAGAGCACGGTTTATATAGAATCTGTTTCCAGCAGTATACTGTTCACATAAACACGGTTTACTGTGGAGTACCGTTTATAAAGAATCTGTATCCAGTCGTATACTGATTATAAAACACATTTTACTGTCGGGCACCGTCTATATAGAATCTGTTTCCAGCAGTATACTGTTCACAGAAACACTGTTTACTGTAGAGTACCGTTTATACAGAATCTGTTTCCAGCAGTATACTGTTTACATAAACACTGTTTACTGTAGGGCACCGTTTATATAGAATCCGTTTCCAGGTTATACTGTTTACATAAACACTGTTTACTGTAGAGCACCGTTTTTATACAATCTGTTTCCAGCAGTATACTGTTTACATGAACACTGTTTACTGTAGGGCACCGTTTCTCTAGAATCTGTTTCCAGCAGTATACCATTTACATAAAGACTGTTTACTGCAGGGGACCGTTTATATAAAATCTGTTTCCAGCAGTATGCTATTTACATAAACACTGTTTGCTGTCGGGCACCGTGTATATAGAATCTGTTTCGAGCAGTATACTGTTTACATACACACTGTTTACTGTAGGGCACCGTTTATATAGAATCTGTTTCCAGCAGTATACCATTCACATAAACACTGTTTACTGTAGGGCACCGTTTATATAGAATCTGTTTCCAGCAGTATACTTTTTACACAAACACTGCATACTGTAGGGCACCGTTTATATAGAAACTGTTTCCAGCAGCATACTGTTTGGATAAACACTGTTTACTGTAGGGCACCGTTTATATAGAATTTGTTTCCAGCAATATACCGTTTACTTAAACACTGTTTACTGTATAGCACTGTTTATATAGAACCTGTTTCCAGCAGTACACCGTTTACATAAACACTGTTTACTGTACAGCACCGTTTATATAGAATCAGTTTCCAGCAGTATACAGTTTACATAAAAACTGTTTACAGTAGAGCACCGTTTTTATAGAATCTGTTTCCAGCAGTGTACTGTTTACATAAACACTGTTTGCTGTAGACCACCGTTTATATAGAATCTGTTTCCAGCAGTATACTGTTTACATAAACACTGTTTACAGTAGAGCACCGTTTATATATAATCTGTTTCCAGCAGTGTACTGTTTACATAAACACTGTTTACTGTAGACCACCGTTTATATATTATCTGTTTCCAGCAGTATACTGTTTACATAAACACGGTTTACTGTAGACCACCGTTTATATAGAATCTGTTTCCAGCAGTATACCGTTTCCATAAACACTGTTTACCGTCGGGCACCGTTTATATAGAATCTGTTTCCAGCAGTATACTGTTTCCATAAACACTCTTTATATAGGGCACCGTTTACCTAGAATTTTTTGACAGCAGTATACTGTTTATATAAACACTGTTTGCTGTAGAGCACGGTTTATATAGAATCTGTTTCCAGCAGTATACTGTTCACATAAACACTGTTTCCTGTAGAGTACCGTTGATACAGAATCTGTTTCCATTCGTATACTGAGTATAAAACACATTTTACTGTCGGGCACCGTCTATATAGAATCTGTTTCCAGCAGTATACTGTTTACATAAACACTGTTTACTGTAGGGCACCGTTTATATAGAATCTGTTTCCAGCTGTATAGAACATAGAACAGAGAACATAGAACAATACAGCGCAGTACAGGCCCTTCGGCCCACGATGTTGCACCGAAACAAAAGCCATCTAACCTAAACTATGCCATTATCATCCATATGTTTATCCAATAAACTTTTAAATGCCCTCAATGTTGGCGAGTTCACTACTGTAGCAGGTAGGGCATTCCACGGCCTCGCTACTCTTTGCGTAAAGAGCCTACCTCTGACCTCTGTCCTAAATCTATTACCCCTCAGTTTAATGTTATGTCCCCTCGTGCCAGCCATATCCATCTGCGGGAGAAGGCTCTCACTGTCCACCCTATCCAACCCCCTGATCATTTTGTATGCCTCTATTAAGTCTCCTCTTAACCTTCTTCTCTCCAACGAAAACAACCTCAAGTCCATCAGCCTTTCCTCATAAGGTTTTCCCTCCATACCAGGCAACATCCTGGTAAATCTCCTCTGCACCCGCTCCAAAGCCTCCACGTCCTTCCGAAAATGCGGTGACCAGAACTATACGCAATACTCCAAATGCGGCCGTACCAGAGTTCTGTACAGCTGCAACATGACCTCCCGACTCCGGAACTCAATCCCTCTACCAATAAAGGCCAACACTCCATAGGCCTTCTTCACAACCCTATCAACCTGGGTGGCAACTTTCAGGGATCTATGTACATGGACACGTAGATCCCTCTGCTCATCCACACTTTCAAGAACTTTACCATTAGCCAAATATTCCGCATTCCTGTTATTCCTTCCAAATTGAATCACCTCACACTTCTCTACATTAAACTCCATTTGCTACCTCTCAGCCCAGCTCTGCAGCTTATCTATATCCCTCTGTAACCTGCTACATCCTTCCACACTATCGACAACACCACCGACTTTAGTATCGTCTGCAAATTTACTCACCCACCCTTCTGCGCCTTCCTCTAGGTCATTGATAAAAATGACAAACAGCAAAGGCCCCAGAACAGATCCTTGTGGTACTCCACTTGTGACTGTACTCCATTCTGAGCATTTCCCATCAACCACCACCCTCTGTCTTCTTTCAGCTAGCCAATTTCTGATCCACATCTCTAAATCACCCTCAATCCCCTATACTGTTTATAGAAACACTGTTTACTGTAAGGCACCGTTTAAAAAGAATCTGTTTCCAGCAGTATACTGCTTACATAAACACTGTTTACTGTAGAGCACCGTTTATATAGAATCTGTTTCCAGCAGTATACTGTTTACATAAACACTGTTTGCTGAAGGGCACCGTTTATATAGAATCTGTTTCCAGCAGTATACCGTTTACATATACACTGTTTACTGTAGGGCACCGTTTATATAGAATCTGTTTCGAGCAGTATACTGTTTACATAAACACTGTTTACTGTAGAGCACCGTTTATATAGAATCTGTTTCCAGCAGTATACTGTTTACATAAACACTGTTTGCTGAAGGGCACCGTTTATATAGAATCTGTTTCCAGCAGTATACCGTTTACATATACACTGTTTACTGTAGGGCACCGTTTATATAGAATCTGTTTCGAGCAGTATACTGTTTACATAAACACTGTTTACTGTAGAGCACCGTTTATATAGAATCTGTTTCCAGCAGTATACTGTTTACATAAACACTGTTTACTGTAGAGCACCGTTTATATAGAATCTGTTTCCAGCAATATACCGTTTACATAAACACTGTTTACTGTCGGGCACCGTTTATATAGAATATGTTTCCAGCAGTATACCGTTAACATAAACATTGTTTACTGTGGTGCTATATTAACATGGCCTCTGTTTACAGTAGTGCATGATTTAGATTAACACTATTTACTGGAGAGCACTATTTACATAGACTCTGATTCCAGCAGTGTACGGTTTACATAAACTCTGTTTACTGTATGGCAAAATGTACATAGACTCTGTTTTTAGCAGTGTACTGTTTACATAAACATTGTTTACTATCGGACACTGATCACATCGTCACTGTTTACAGCTGTGCACGGTTCATAAACACTGATTAATTTCGACGCTGTTTACCAAGACTCGGTTTACAGAAGTGTACGGTTTACATTAACTCTGATTAATGTAAACGTTGTTTATAATACTCAGATTACAGAAATGTATGGTTTACATAAGCACTGTTTGCTGTCGGCGCTGTTTACCTAAACTCTGTTAACAGCTGTGTCTGGTTTACATTAACACGTTTTACTGTCATGTACTGTTTACATAGGTTGCGTATTCTAGTGCACTGTTGAAATACTTTTTTCTGTCGGGCCCTTTTTACCTAGACTCTATTTACAGTAGTGTACGGTTTATTTACTGTGTTCTTACTGCAGCCCACTTTTTACATAGTCTGTTTGCAGCATGGTACATTTTATATTAACACTGTTTACTGTAAGGCACTGTGTACATAGACTCTGATACTGTAGGACACGTTTTAATTACTATTTACCTTTGGGCACTTTTTACATAGACACTGTTTACAGTAGTGCACGGTTTACTTTCAGTCTATTTACTGTTGGGCACTGTTTACATAGACTGGTTTCAGCTGGGTACGGTATACATAAACATTGTTCACTGTAGGGCACAGATTACATCGTCACCGTTTACAGCTGTGCACGGTTTACATAAACACTGATTACTGTAGGCGCTGTTTACTAATACTCGGTTTACAGAAGTGTACGGTTTACATAAACACTGATTAATGTAGTCGTTGTTTACCAAGACTCGGTTTACAGAAGATTTACATAAAAACTGTTTCGATATACGGTTTGCAATAGTGTACGGTTTGCATAAACACTGTTTACTGTAGGTCGTTGTTGACATAGACTCTGTTTCCAGCAGTATACGGTTTACATAAACACTGTTTGCTGTATGTCCTTGTTTACATAGACTCTGTTTCCAGCAGTATACGGTTTACATAAACACTGTTTACTGTAGGTCCTTGTTTACATAGACTCTGTTTGCAGCAGGGTACGGTTTACATGAACACTGTTTACTGTAGGGCACTGTTTACATAGACTCTGTTACCAGCAGTGCACGGTTTACATAAACACTGTTTACTGTAGGGCAATGTTTACATAGACTCTGTTTACAGCAGTATACGGTTTACATAAACACTGTTTACTGTAGGTCCTTGTTTACATAGACTTTGTTTACAGCAGTATACGGTTTACATAAACACTGTTTACTGTAGGGCACTGTTTACATAGACTGTTTACAGTGGTGTTCGGTTTACATAAACATTGTTACCTCTAGGGCACTGTTTACATAAACTGTTTACAGCGGTGTTCGGTTTACATAAACATTGTTTACTCTAGGGCACTGTTTTCATAGACTGTTAAGAGCAGAGTACGCTCTACGTTAACACTGTTTCATCTAGGGCGCCTTTACATAGACTTTGTTTACATTAGTGTACGGTTTACAGAAACACTGTTTACTGTCGGGGACTGTTTACATTGACTCTGTTTACAGCAGTGTACGGCATTCACTCACTCTGTTTACTGTATGGTGTTATTTAACTCCTGTTTACTGTAGGGCACTTTTACATTGCCTGTTTCCAGTCGTGTACGATTTCATTTATCTCTGTTAACTTTAGGGCGCTGTTTGGCTTGACTCTGCTTACAGCAGTGTGCATTTTACGTACACACTGTTTACCGTAGGGCACTGTTTACTTTAAGTGGAGATCCCGGCGTTGGACTGGCGTGAGCACAGTAAGGTGCCCAACTGGTTTGTTTCGAATTACGAGCGTTTGGCGCACTGCTCAGTACAGAACAGTATGTTTTACATACACACTGTTTACAGTAGTGCACAGTTTACAAGACTCTGTTTACAGCAGTGTACGGTTTTCATTAACAATGTTTACTGTAGGGCACTGTTTACATAGACTGTCGGGCATTGCTTCAATACTGGTTACTGTCGGACACTTTTTTCATTGAATCTGTTTACTGTAGGGCATTGTTTAAATACTGTTTACTGTAGGGCACTGTTTGCATAGACCCAGTTTATAGCAGCGTACGGTTTACATAATCACTGTTTACTGTAGGGTACTGGTTATATAGACTCAGTTTACAGCAGTGTACGTTCTTCATCAACACTGTTAACTGTAGGGCACATATTATAGGCTATGTGAACTTTAGTGCAGGTTTTACTTTCACTCTGTTTACTGTAGGGCACTGCTTACATTGATTCTGTTTACAGCAATGCACTGTTTACATAAACACTGTTTACTGTAGAGCACTGTTTGCATAGACATTGCTTACAGCAGTGTACGATTTATATAAATACTGTTTACTGTAGGGCACTGTTTACAGAGACTGTTTACAGCAGTGTGCGGTTTACATAAACAATGTTTACTGAACGGGCTATTTGCCTCGACCCTGTTTCCAGCAGTGTACGGTTTATATTAACCCGTTTTACTGTAGGATACTGTTTAAATAGACTCCGAGTGAGTTCTCCCAGTGAGCCAGGGAAGACACAGCCAGAGTGAGACAGAACCAAGAGTGAGTTTGGGAATTTGAATCTTGGTGGGAATTGAGTCAAATCAGTAAGGCAGCTCCTTTTAAATTTCAGGAGTTTAAATTAATTTAAATTAAGCTAGAATTGTGCAGTGTAGGTTAACAAGGGCTGCCCCACCCACTCACATACTGGTTTGCAGTTAAGTGTCAGTCACTTAAATTTCCCTTGATCTAAAAGCAGGTGGGGGAGGGGAGTCAATTCGGGACAGTTTAAAAAGAACAACTTGTAAACTCACTCCCAGTGAGCAAGAGAAGACACAGCCAGAGTGAGACAGAACCAAGAGTGAGTTTGGGAATTTGAATCTAGGTGGGAATTTGAAGCTTGGGTGGGGCGGAAGTGCTTTTTATCCCTGGTAAGTGACTGGTAAGTAATGTTTCTGTTTTCTTTTTCTTTTCATTGGTATATTGATTTACTTTTTTCTTCGTTGTTTATTTCATTTTTTTTGTGGTAAATTGTAATTGTTGAAATTAACCGAAGGTTTAAGATATGGTAGGAGATCTCAGACCCGTGTCATGCTCCTCGTGTGCGATGTGGGAGCTCAGGGACACGTCCACTGTCCATGGCTCCTTCACGTGCAAGATGTGTGTCCAGTTGCAACTCCTGTTAGACCGCTTGACGGCTCTGGAGCTGCGGATGGACTCACTTTGTAGCATCCGCAATGCTGAGGACGTCGTGGATAGCACGTTTAGCGAATTGGTCACACCGCAGGTGAAAGGTACTGAAGGGGATAGAAAATGGGTGACCAAAAGACAGAGGAAGAGTAGGAAGGCAGTGCAGGTGACCTCTGCGGTCATCTCCCTGCAAAACAGATATACCGCTTTGGATACTGTTGAGGGAGATGGCTCACCAGGGGAAGGCAGCAGCAGCCAGGTTCGTGGCACCGTGGCTGGCTCTGCTGCGCAGCTGGGCAGGAAGATGAATGGCAGGGCTATAGTGATAGGGGACTCAATTGTAAGGGGAATAGCCAGGCGGTTCTGCGGGCGCAATCGAGACTCCAGGATGGTATGTTGCCTCCCTGGTGCAATGGTCAAGGATGTCTCGGAGCGGTTGCAGGACATTCTGGGGGGAGGGGGGCGGGTGAACAGCCAGATGTCGTGGTGCACATAGGCACCAACGATATAGGTACAAAAAAGGGACGAGGTCCTACAGCTGAATTTAGGGAGTTAGGAGTTAAACTAAAAAGTAGGACCTCAAAGGTAGTAATCTCAGGATTGCTACCAGTGCCACGAGCTAGTCAGAGTAGGAATGTCAGGATAGATCTGATGAACGTGTGGCTCGAGAGATGGTGCAAGAGGGAGGGATTCAAATTCCTGGGACATTGGAACCGGTTCTTGGGGAGGTGGGACCAATACAAACCGGACGGTCTGCACCTGGGCAGGACTGGAACCGATGTCCTAGAGGGGGTGTTTGCTAGAGCTGTTGGGGAGAGTTTAAACTAATGTGGCAGGGGGATGGGAACCTATGCAGGACGTTGGAAGGTAGTAAAACAGGGACATACTCAAAAGGCAGTAAGGAGGAAAGGGTAAGGCAGAGAAGCCATAGTCCAAAATCAAAAAGGGCGACAGTACAAGTTACAGTGACTGAAGGGAGCTCAGTGAATAGGACCAGGAATGCTAAAAGGAATAAAACGGGAAGTGAAAACATTAATGGTAAGCGACGCGGCAGGTTGTTACATGAAGATATGGGTTCAACGACAAGGAAAATTAGGAGAAAGGTTAAGAGGAAATATAACTTAGGAGAGATTACTGATCGAGGTGTTAAGATTCAGAACAGAGGTAAAAAAAAAAGCCAACATAAGTGTACTTTACCTGAATGCTCGTAGTACTCGGAATAAGGTAAATGAGTTGATGGCGCAAATCATCGTGAATGACTATGATTTAGTGGCCATTACTGAAACATGGTTAAAGGATGGTCACGACTGGGAGTTAAATATCCGAGGGTATCAAACTATTCGGAAGGACAGAGTGGATGGTAAGGGAGGTGGTGAAGCTCAATTAATTAAGGATCTCATCGGGCAACAGTAAGGGATGACATCGGTGCTATGGAGGATAAGGTTGAAGCCATTTGGGTGGAAATCAGGAATAGTAAGGCAAAAAAGTTACTGATAGGAGTAGTCTATAGGCCACCAAATAGTAACATTATGGTGGGTCAGGCAATAAACAAAGAAATAACTGATGCATGTAGAAATGGTACAGCAGTTATCATGGGGGATTTTAATCTTCATGTCGATTGGTTAACCAGGTCGGTCAAGGCAGCCTTGAGGAGGAGTTTATAGAATGTATACGCGATAGTTTCATAGAACAGTATGTAATGGAACCTACGAGGGAACAAGCGGTCCTAGATCTGGTCCTGTGTAATGAGACAGGATTGATTCAAGATCTCATAGTTATGGATCCTCTCGGAAGGAGCGATCACAATATGGTGGAATTTAAAATACAGATGGAGGGTGAGAAGGTAAAATCAAGCACTAGTGTTTTGTGCTTAAACAAAGGAGATTACAATGGGATGAGAGAACAACTAGCTAAGGTAGACTGGGAGCAAAGACTTTATCGTGAAAGAGTTGAGGGCCAGTGGAGAACCTTCCAAGTGATTTTTCACAGTGCTCAGCAAAGATTTATACCAACAAAAAGGAAGGACGGTAAAAAGAGGGAAAATCGACCGTGGATATCTAAGGAAATAAGGGAGAGTATCAAATTGAAGGAAAAAACATACAAAGTAGCAAAGATCAGTGGGAGACTAGAGGACTGGGAAATCTTTAGGGGGCAATATACTTTGTATGTTTTTTCCTTCAATTTGATACTCTCCCTTATTTCCTTAGATATCCACGGTCGATTTTCCCTCTTTTTACCGTCCTTCCTTTTTGTTGGTATAAAAGCTATAAAGCAGCGTTATATAGATTATCATTTCATAGAATTTACAGTTTAGAAGGAGGCCATTCGGCCCATCGAGTCTGCACCGGCTCTTGGAAAGAGCATCCTACCCAAGGTCAACACCTCCACCCTATCCCAGTAACCCCACCCAACACTAAGGGAAATTTTGGACACTAAGGGCAATTTATCATAGCCAATCCACCAACCTGCACATCTTTGGACTGTGGGAAGAAACCGGAGCACCCGGAGGAAGCCCACGCACACACGGGGAGGATGTGCAGACTCCGCACAGACAGTGACCCAAGCCGGAATCGAACCTGGGACCCTGGAGCTGTGAAACAATTGTGCTATCCACAATGCTACCGTGCTGCCCCTATAATTATGAGAGTAAACTTGCTCAGATTATAAAAACAGATAGTAAAAGTTTCTACAAATATATACAACAAAAAAGAGTGGCTGAGGTAAATATTGGTCCTTTAGGGGATGAGAAGGGAGATTTAATAATGGGTGTTTACTCGAGGACACTGCTTACGTAGACTATGTTTACATTAGTGTGCGGTTTACTTTCACTCTGTTTACTGTAGCGCACTGTTTACATAGATGTTTACTGTAGGGCACATTTGAAATTATTTTTACTGTAGTGCACTGTTCACATAGCCTGTTTACAGCAGTGTACATTTCACAATAGGACTGTTTACGGTAGGGCACTGTTTACTCAGACTCTGTTTACAGTAGTGTACGGTTTACGTAATCACTGCTTAGTGTTCGGGTCTGTTCTCACAGTCTCTGTTTACAGCAGTGAATGGTTCACATCAACACTGTTTACTGCAGGCCCAGTTCATATATTTTCTGTTAATGGCATTGTCCGGCATAAATACATTGTTTACTGTAGGGCAATTTTTAATAGACTATGTTTACTGCAGGGCACATTTACATAGACTGTTTACAGTCGTGTACATTTTACATAAGCATTGTTTGCTGGAGCGCACTGTTCCATACATTATGTGTCCAGCAGTGTACGGTTTACCGAAACACTGTTTACTGGAGGGCACAGTTTACATTGACTCTGTTTACAGCAGTGTACGGTTTACCTAAACACTGTTTACTGGAGGGCACAGTTTACATTGACTCTGTTTACAGCAGAGTACGGTTTACCTGAACACTGTTTACTGCACGGATTGTTTGATTAGAATATGTTTACGGCAGTGCATTGTTTACATAGACAGATTACAGTGGTGTACGGTTTGCATTACACTGTTTATTGGAAGGCTCATTTTGCACAGAGCCTGTTCACTGTAGGGCAACATTTACATAGGCTCTGTTTACCGTAGTGTATGGTTTACATTAACACTCTTTAACGGAGGGTACTGTTTACATCGACTCTGTTTACAGCAGGGCACTGTTTAAGTAAACACTGATTACTTTAGGACACCGTTTACACAGCACTGTTTACAGCAGTGCACGATTTACATAAACACTGTTTCCTGTAGGGCACTGCTTACAAAGACTCCGTTTCCAGCAGTGTACGGTTTGCATAAACACTGTTTACTGTAGGACACTCTTTACATGGACTATTGACAGCAGTGTACGGTTTACATTACATTGTTTACTATCGGGCACTGTTTATACAGACTCTGTTTACAACAACGTACGGTTTACATAAGCACTGTTTACTGTACGGGACTGTTTACATCGACTCTGTTCACATCAATGTCCGGTTTAAATATACTGTTTACTGTAGCGCACAGTTTACATAGTATCTGCTCGCTGGAGGGCACAGCTTAAATTCTATTTACTATAGGACACTGTTTACATAGTATCTGTTCACTGGAGGGCGCAGCTTAAATTCTATTGTCATTAGGGTACGGTTTATATAGACTGTTTGCAGTAGTGTATGGCCTACTTTCACTCTGTTAACTGTAGGGCAATGTTCACATAGACTCTGTTTACAGCCGTGTACATTTGACATCAACACTATTTACAGTACGGCATTGTTTACATAGACTCTGTTTACATATCGTGTCCGTTTCACATAATCACTGTTTACTGTAGGGCATGGTTTACATTGACTGTTTACAGCGGTGTTCGGTTTAAGTTAACACTGATTACTGTAGGGCGCTGTTTGCTTAGACTTTGTTTACAGTGGTGGACGGTTTTCATAGACACTGTTTACTGTAGTGCACTTTTTACATTGACTCTGGTTACAGTAGTGTACGGTTAAGTATCACTCTGTTTACTGTAGGGGACTGCGTACACAGACGCTGTTTGCAGTAGTGTCCGGTTTAATTTCACACTGTGTACTGTAGTGAGGAAGGAGCAGCGCTCCGAAAGCTAGTGACATCCAAACAAATCTGTTGGACTTGAACCTGATGTTGTAAGACTTCGTACTGTTTAACTGTAGGACACTGTTTACATAGACTCTGTTTACATTTGGGTGCGGTTTAATTTCATTCTGTTTACTGTAGAGCACTGTTCACATAGACTCTGTTTACAGCAGTGTATACTTCAAACAAACACTGTTTACTGTAGAACACCGTTTATATAGAATCTGTTTCCAGCACTATACCGTTTACATAACCACTGTTTACTGTAGAGCACCGTCCATATAGAATCTGTTTCCAGCAGTATACCGTTTACATAAACACTGTTTGCTGTAGGGCACTGTTTACATTGACTCTGTTTACAGCAATGTACGGTTACATAAACAATGTTTACTGTAGAGCACTGTTTACATAGACATTGTTTGCAGCAGTGTACTATTATAGAAATACTGTTTACTGTAGGGCATTGTTTACAGAGACTCTGTTTACAGTAGTGTACGGTTTACATAAACACTGTTTACTGTAGAGCACTGTTAACATAGACATTGTTTGCAGCAGTGGACGATTTATAGAAATACTGTTTACTGTAGGGCGCTGTGTACAGAGACTCTGTTTACAGTAGTGTACGGTTTACATAAACAATGTTTACTGAACGGGTCATTTGCCTCGACCCTGTTTACAGCAGTGTGCGGTTTACATTAGCACTTTTTACTGTAGGGCAGTTTCCAGAGACTCTGTTTACAGTAGTGTACGGTTTACATGAACAATGTTTACTGTAGAGCACTGTTTAAATAGACTCCGTTTACTGTAGGGCACTGTTTTAATACTGTTTGTATCGGGCACTTTTACATAGACTGTTTACAGTAATGTACGATTCCCTTTCACTCTGTTTACTGTAGGGCACTGTTTACATAGACTCTGCTTACAGCAGTGTACATTTTACATAAACACTGTTTGCTTTAGTGCACTGTTTACATAGACGCTGATTACCGTAGGGCACTGAATACATTCTGTTTACTGTAGGTCACTGTTTACATAGACACTGTTTACAGTAGTATGCGGTTTACTTTCACTCTGTTTACTGGAAGGCACTCTTTACATAGACTCTGTTTACAGCATTGTACATTTTGCATGGACACTGTTTACAGTAGGGTACCGTTTACATTGACGCTGTTTAGAGCAGTGCACGGTTTACATAAACACTTTACTGTAGGGCGCTGTTTGTATAGCCTGTTTACACTAGTGTACGGTTTACTTTAACACAGTTTACGGTAGGGCTCTGCTTAGACAGACTTTGTTTCCAGCAGTGTGCGGTTTATATAAACACTGTTTACTGTACGGCACTGTTTACAGAGACTCTGCTTCCAGCAGTGTACGTTTTAGGTAAACACTGTTTACTGTAGGGCGCTGTTCCCGTAGACTCTGCTTACAGTAGGACACTGTTTAAAGAGACTCTATTTTCACTAGTGTACGGTGTTCTTTCGGCTGTTTACCGTCGGGAACTGTATACTAAACTATGTTAACAGCAATGTACAGTTTACATCCACACTGTTTACTGTCGGGCACTGATTACAAAGAGTGTTTACAGCAGGTTACGGTTTACATAAATACTGTTTACATTAGGGAACACTTTATATCTGCTTTGTTTACCGCAGTGTACATGGACACTGTTTAGTGGAGGGCTCTGTTAACATTGTTCCTATTTACAGCAGTGTATAGTTTACAAAAACACTGTTTACTGTAGAACACTGTTTACATGGAATGTATTTACAGCAGTGTACGATTTACATAAATACTGTTAACTATAGGGCCCGGTTACATAGAATCTGTTCACAGCAGTGCACAGTTTACATAAACACTTTACAGTGGGGCGCTGATGACATAGACTCTGTTTACAGTAGTGTACGGTTCACATTAACACTGTTTACAGTAGGGCAATGCTTAGATAGACTGTCTACAACAGTGTTCGCTTTACATAAGCATTGTTTACATAGACTCACTTCACAGCAGCGCACGGTATAGATAAACACTGTTTATTGTTTACATAGACTTTGTTTACAGTAGTGTACGGCTTATGTAAACACAGTTTATTGTGCTTTATGTAGACTCTTTTGGCAGTAGTGTACGGTTTACATTAACACTTTTACCTGAAGGCACTGTTTATATCGACTCTGTTTACAGCGGTGTACAGCTTACATTCACAGTGTTTACTGTAGGTAACTGTTAACCTAGTCTCTGCTTCAGCAGTGTGCGGTTTACATAAATACTGTTTACTGTATTGGACTGTTTACAGAGACTCTATTTACAGCAGTGTATGGTTTACGTAAACACTGTTTACTGTGGGAAACTGTTTACATTTACTTTGTTTTCAGCAATGTAACGTTTATATAAACACTGTTTACAATTGGGCACTGTTTACATAGACTGTTTACAGCACTGGACCATTTGCATTTACACTGTTTGCTTTCGGGCACTGTTTATGTACTTACTTTACAGCAGTGCACCGTTAACATAGTCACTGTTTATTGTCGGGCCCTGTTTACATAGAGTCTGTGCAGGGCAAGGTAAGGTTTACTTAACCACTGTTTACTGTAGGGCACTGTTTCCAGAGACTCTGTTTACAGTAGTGTACGGTTTACATAAACAATGTTTACTGAACGGGCTATTTGCCTCGACCCTGTTTACAGCAGTGTACGGTTTACATTAACACTTTTTACTGTGGGGCACTGTTTATATAGACTCCGATGACTGTAGGGCACTGTTTTAATACTGTTTGTATCGGACACTTTTACATAGACTGTTTACAGTAATGTTCGGTTCCCTTTCACTTTGTTTAATGTAGGTCACTGTTTACATAGACACTGTTTGCAGTAGTATACGGTTTACTTTCACTCTGTTTACAGGAAGGCAGTCTTTACAATGACTCTGTTTACAGTAGTGTACATTTTGCATGGACACTGTTTGCAGTAGGGTACCGTTTACATGGACTCTGTTTAGAGCAGTGCACCGTTTACAGAAACACTTTACTGTAGGGCGCTGTTTGTATAGCCTGTTTACACTAGTGTACGGTTTACTTTAACACTGTCTACGGTAGGGCACTGCTTAGACAGACTTTGTTTCCAGCAGTGTACGGTTTATATGGAGTTGAGGAACCACAAAGGCAAAAAAAAACCATAATGGGAGTTATGTACAGTCCTCCTAACAGTGGTAAGGACCAGGGGCACAATTTGCACCATGAAATAGAAAGTGCATGTCAGAAAGGCAAGGTCACAGTGATCATGGGGGACTTTAATATGCAGTTGGATTGGGTAAATGATGCTGCCAGTGGACCCAAGGAAAGGGAATTCATTGAATGTTTACAGGAGGGCTTTTTGGAACAGCTTGTGATGGAGCCCACGAAGGGACAGGCCATTCTGGACCAAGTGTTATGTAATGAGCCAGACTTGATTAAAGATCTTAAAGTAAGGGAACACTTAGGAGGCAGTGGTCATAATATGGTAGAATTCAATCTTCAATTTGAAAGAAAGAAGGTAGAATCAGATGTAAAGATGTTACAGTTAAATAAATGTAACGACAGGGGCATGAGGGAGGAACTGACGAAAATCGACTGGGAGCAGAGCCTAGTGGGAAAGACAGTAGAACAGCAATGGCCGGAGTTTCTGGGAGTAATTGAGGGCACAGTACAGAGGTTCATCCCAAAGAAAGGAAACGTTATCAGAGGGGGGATTAGGCAGCCATGGCTGACAAAGGAAGTTAGGGAATGTGTCAAAAAAAAGAGAAAGTCATTCATGTGGCAAAGAGTAGTGGGAAGTCAGAAGATTGGGAAGGCTACAAAGACAAACAGAGGATAACAAAGAGAGAAATAAGGAAAGAGAGGATCAATTATGAAGGTAGGCTAGCCAGTAACATTAGGAATGATAGTAAAAGTTTATTTAAATACATTCAAAACAAACGGGAGGCAAAAGAAGACATTTGGCCGCTCCAAAATGATGCTGGTAGTCTAGTGATGGGAGACAAGGAAATAGCTGAGGAACTAAATAAGTACTTTGCGTCAGCCTTCAAAGTAGAAGACATGAGTAATATCCCAACAATTCCAGAGAGTCAGGGGCAGATTTGAATATGGTAGCCATCACAAAGGAGAAATTGCTAGAGAAACTAAGAGGTCTAAAAATTGATAAATCTCCGGGCCCAGATGGGCTACATCCTAGAGTTCCAAAGGAGATAGCTGAAGAAATAGTGGAGGCGTTAGTTATGATCTTTCAAAAGTCAATGCAGTCAGGGAAAGTCCCAGAGGATTGGAAAATCGCTGTTGTAACCCCCTGTTCAAGAAGGGAACAAGGGAAAAGATGGAAAATTATAGGTCAATTAGACTAACCTCGGTTGTTGGCAAGATTCTAGAATCCATTGTTAAGGAGGAGATTTCTAAATTCTTGGAAGTGCAGGGTCGGATTAGGACAAGTCAGCATGGATTTAGTAAGGGGAGGTCGTGCCTGACAAACCTGTTAGAGTTCTTTGAAGAGATAACAAATAGGTTAGACCAAGGCGAGCCAATGGATGTTATCTATCTTGACTTCCAAAAGGCCTTTGATAAGGAGTCTCACGGGAGACTGCTGAGTAAAATACGGGCCCATGGTATTCGAGGCAAGGTATTAACATGGATTGACGATTGGCTGTCAGGCAGAAGGCAGAGATTTGGGATAAAAGGTTATTTTTCGGAATGGCAACCGGTGACTAGTGGTGTCCCGCAGGGTTCAGTGTTGGGACCACAGCTGTTCTCTTTATATATTAACGATCTAGATGACGGGACTGTGGGCATTCTGGCTAAGTTTGCCGATGAAACAAATATAGGTGGAGGGGCAGGTAGTATGGAGGAGGTGGGGAGGCTGCAGAAAGATTTAGACAGGTTAGGAGAGTGGTCCAAGAAATGGCTGATGAAATTCAACGTGGGCAAGTGCGAGGTCTTGCACTTTGGAAAAAAGAATAGAGGCATGGACTATTTTCTAAACGGTGACAAAATCCATAATGCTGAACGACAAAGGGACTTGGGAGTCCTCGCCCAGGATTCCCTGAAGGTAAACTTGCAGGTTGAGTCCGTAATTAAGAAAGTAAATGCAATGTTGTCATTTATCTCAAGAGGCTTGGAATATAAAAGCAGGGATGTACTTCTGAAGCTTTATAAATCATTAGTTAGGCCCCTTTTAAAATACTGTGAGCAATTATGGGCCCCACACCTCAGGAAGGACATACTGGCACTAGAGCGGGTCCAGCGGAGATTCACACGGATGATCCCAGGAATGGTAGGCCTAACATACGATGAACGTCTGAAGATCCTTGGATTATATTCATTGGAGTTTAGGAGGTTGAGGGGAGATCTCGTAGAAACTTACAAGATAATGAATGGCTTAGATAGGGTGGACGTAGGGAAGTTGTTTCCATTAGCAGGGGAGACTAGGATCTGGGGGCACAGCCTTATAATAAAAGGGAGTCACTTTAGAACAGCGATGAGGAGAAATGTCTTCAGCCAGAGAGTGGTGAGTCTGTGGAATTCATTGCCACAGAGGGCGGTGGAGGCCGGGACGTTGAGTGTCTTTAAGACATAAGTTGATAAATTCTTGATTTCTCGAGGAATTAAGGGCTATGGAGAGAGTGTGTAAATGAAGTTGAAATCAGCCATGATTGAATGGCGGAGTCGACTCGATGGGCCGAATGGCCTTACTCCCGCTCCTATGTCTTATGGTCTTATATAAACACTGTTTACTGTACGGCACTGCTTACAGAGACTCTGCTTACAGCAGTGTACGTTTTACGTTCACACTGTTTACTGTAGGGTGCTGTTCCCATAGAATCTGCTTACAGTAGGACACTCTTTAAATAGACTCTGTTTTCAGTAGTATACGGTGTTCTTTCGGTCTGTTTACCGTCGGGAACTGTATACTAAACTATGTTTACAGCAATGTACAGTTTACATCCACACTGTTTTCTGTCGAGCACTGTTTACACAGAGTGTTTACAGCAGGTTACGGTTTACATAAATACTGTTTACATTAGGGAACACTTTATATCTGCTTTGTTTACAGCAGTGTACATGGACATGTTTCGTGGAGGGCTCTGTTAACATTGTTCCTATTTACAGCAGTGTACAGTTTACAAAAACACTGTTTACTGTAGGACACTGTTTACATGGACTGTATTTACAGCAGTGTACGATTTCCATAAATACTGTTAACTGTAGGGCCCGGTTTACATAGAATCTGTTTACAGCAGTGCACAGTTTACGTAAACACTTTACTGTGGGGCGCTGTTGACATAGACTCTGTTTACAGTAGTATACGGTTCACATTTACACTGTTTACGGTATGGCACTGCTTAGATAGACTGTCTACAACAGTGTTCGATTTACATAAGCACTGTTTACATAGACTCTCTTTACAGCAGCGCACGGTACAGATAAACACTGTTTACTGTATGGCACTATTTGCATAGACTTTGTTTACAGTAGTGTACGGCTTATGTAAACACTGTTTATTGTGCTTTATGTGGACTCTTTTGGCAGTAGTGTACGGTTTACATTAACACTTTTACCTGAAGGCACTGTTTATATCGACTCTGTTTACAGCGGTGTACTGCTTACATTCACAGTGTGTACTGTAGGTAACTGTTAAACTAGTCTCTGCTTCCAGCAGTGTGCGGATTACATAAATACTGTTTACTGTATTGGACTGTTTACAGAGACTCTATTCACAGCAGTGTACGGTTTACGTAAACACTGTCTACTGTGGGAAACTGATTACATTTAATTTGTTTTCAACAACTTAACGTTTATATAAACACTGTTTACAATTGGGCACTGTTTACATCGACTGTTTACAGCACTGGACTATTTGCATTTACACTGTTTGCTTTCGGGCACTGTTTATGTACTTACTTTACAGCAGTGTACCGTTAACATAGTCACTGTTTATTG
Organism: Scyliorhinus torazame; assembly: GCF_047496885.1. Lineage (NCBI taxonomy): Eukaryota > Metazoa > Chordata > Chondrichthyes > Carcharhiniformes > Scyliorhinidae > Scyliorhinus > Scyliorhinus torazame. The sequence continues at coordinate 59,758,004 of NC_092729.1, read as the reverse complement.
TCGGGCCCTGTTTATATAGAGTCTGTGCAGGGCAAGGTAAGGTTTACTTAACCACTGTTTACTGTAGGGCACTGTTTAGAATGACTCAGTTTACAGCAGTGTACGGATTACATAAACACTGTTTACCGTAGGGCATTGTTTACATTGACTTTGTTTAGGGCAGTTTACGGTTTACATAAGCACTGTTTATAATTGGGAAATCTGCTTACATTGACTGATTACAGCATTATGCAGCTCACATAAACACACTTTACAGTTTACACGGGCATTGTACACATTGACTCGTTTTACAGCAGTGTACGGTTTACGTAAAATGTTTACTACCGCACGCTGTGTACATAGAGTATGTTTACAGCAGTGGTAAGGATTACATAAACACTGCTTGCTGTAGGGTACCATTTACAGAGACTGTTTACAGCATTGCACTGTTTACAAAAACATTGCTTACTGCAGGGCACTCTTTACATAGACTCTGTTTACAGCAAGGTACGGTTCACAAAATCTATGTGTACCGTAGGGCACTGTTTATGTAAACTGTTTACGTCGCTGTACAGGTTAAATAAACACTGCTTACTGCAGCGCACAGATTACATAGACTTTGTTTACAGCCGTGTACGGTTGACAAAAGCACTGTTTGCTGTAGTGCACTGTAAGCATAGACTATTTTTTCAGCGGTCTGCGGTTTACATAAACACTGCTTACTTTTGGGCGCTGTTTACATAGACTCTGTTTACAGCAGTGTACGGTTTGCATAAACATTGTTTGCTGTAGGGGACTGTTTACATCGACTATGTTTACAGCAGTGTATGGTTTCCATAAACGCTGATTACTGAAGAGCACTGTTTACATAGACTGTTTTGCAACATTGCACCGTTTACAAAAATACTGTTTACTGTAGCGCACCGTTCATATAGAATCTGTTTCCAGCAGCATACTGTTTACATAAACACAGTTTACTGTAGAGCACCGTTTATATAGAACCTGTTTCCAGCAGTTTACCGTTTACATAAACACTGTTTACTGTAGGGCACCGTTATTAAAGAATCTGTTTCCAGCAGTATACCGTGTACATAAACACTGTTTACTGTAGAGCACCGTTTAGATAGAATCTGTTTCCAGCAGTATACTATTTACATAAACACGGTTTACTGTAGGGCACTGTTTACATTGATTCTGTTTACAGCAATGTACGGTTTACATAAACAATGTTTACTGTAGGGCACTGTTTACATAAACATTGTTTGCAGCAGTGTACGATTTATATAAATACTGTTTACTGTAGGGCACTGTTTATAGGGACTCTGTTTACAGTAGTGTACGGTTTACATAAACTATGTTTACTGGACGGGCTATTAGCCTCGACCCTGTTAACAGCAGTGTATGTTTTACATTAACACTTTTTACTGTTGGACAGTTTCCAGAGACTCTGTTTACAATAGTGTACGGTTTAGATAAACAATGTTTACTGTAGAGCACTCTTTAAATAGACTCCGTTTACTGTAGGGCACTGTTGTAATGCTGTTTGTATAGGGTACTTTTACATAGACTGTTTACAGTAATGTACGGTTCCCTTTCACTCTGTTTACTGTAGGGCACTGTTTACATAGACTCTGCTTACAGCAGTGTACATTTTACATCAACAATGTTTGCTTTCGGGCACTGTTTATGTACTTACTTTACAGCAGTGTACCGTTAACATAGTCACTGATTACTGTCCGACCCTGTTTACATAGAGTCTGTGCAGAGCAAGGCAAGGTTTACTTAAAAACTGTTTACTGTAGGGCATTGTTTACATAGATTTTGTTTACAGCAATGTACGGTTTACATAAACACTGTTTATAATTGGGCAATCTCTTTACATTTACTGATTACAGCATTATGCAGCTCACATAAACATGCTTTACAGTTTACCCGGGCATTGTACACATTGACTCGTTTTACAGCAGTGTACGGTTTACGTAAAATGTTTACTACCGGACGCTGTGTACATAGAGTATGTTTACAGCAGTGGTAAGGTTTACATAAACACTGTTGCTGTAGGGTACTGTTTACATAGACTGTTTACAGCATTGCACGGTTTACAAAAACATTGTTTACTGCAGGGCACTCTTTACATAGACTCTGTTTACAGCAAGGTACGGTTTACAAAATCTCTGTTTACCGTAGGGCACTGTTTATGTAAACTGTTTACGGCGATGTACAGTTTAAATACACACTGCTTACTGCAGCGCAAAGTTTACATAGACTTTGTTTACAGCCGTGTACGGTTTACATAAACACTGCTTACTATTGGGCGCTGTTTACATAGACTCTGTTTACAGCAGTGTACGGTTTCCATAAACATTGTTTGTTGTTCGGGACTGTTTACATCGACTATGTTTACAGCAGTGTACGGTTTCCATAAACGCTGATTACTGAAGAGCACTGTTTACATAGACTGTTTGCAGCATTGCACCGTTTACAAAAACACCTTTTTCTGTAGGGCGCTGTTTACATAGACTCTGTTTACAGCAGGGAACGGTTTACAGAAACACTGTTTACTGTAGGACACTGTTTACATAGACTCTGTTTACAGTAGTGTACGTTTTAGATAAACATTGTTTATGTCGGGCACTTTTAACATAGAGTCTGCAGAACGATACTTTTCATTGTACATCAGTACACGTGGCAATAAACAAATCCAATTTAATAAGGAGCTGTTGACATAGACTCTTTTTACTTTAGGGCACAGTTTACGTGGACTCTGTTTACTATCAGACACTGTTTACATAAACTCTGTTTACTATAGTGCACCCTTCTTATAGACCCTGTTTACTGTTGGGCACTGTTCCCTTCGTCTATGTTTAGTGTAGGTTACTGTGTTGATAGACTGCCTTGACCGCAGGGCAGCGTTCACATAATCTCTGTTTAGTGTCGGTACTGTTTGCATAAACTCTGTTTACTGCAGTGCACTGTTTAGATTGACTTCTCACTATCGGGGACTGTTCACATCGACTCTGTTTACTGGTGGGCACTGTTTACATAGCCTATGTTTACTGTTCTGTACTGTTTGCAAAGATTGTGTACTGTAGGGCTCTGTTTACATCGATTCTGTTTACTATGGGCACTGTTTTGTATAGTCTCTGTTTACTGCAGTGCACTGTTTTTATAGACTGCTGTCGGGCACGATTTACATCGATTGTTTACTCTTTTGACACGGTTTGCATAGGTTCTAGTTGCTGTTGGGAACTGTTTACATTGACTCTGTTTACTGTAGTGCACCGTTTACATAGACTTTGTTTACTGTTGGTCACTATCTATATAGACTCTGTTTACTGTAGTGCGCCGTTTACATAGACTTTGTTTACTGCTGGTCACTGTCGACATAGACTCTGTTTACTGTAGTGCACTGTTCACATAGACTTTGTTTACTGTTGGTCACTATCCATATGGACTCTGTTTACTGTATGGCACTGTTTACATCGACTGTTTTAATGTGCAGTAAGAAGTCTTACAACACCAGGTTAAAGTTTCAAATCACTAGCTTTCGGAGCACTGTTCCTTCCTCAGGTGAATGAAAAGGTAGGTTCCAGAAACATATATATAGACAAAGTCAAATATGTAAGTTAATTGGTATGGGTCAGGGTTTAGAGAACTCCAAAGTATATCATTGAGATCACCTGACCCACAACCTTTAATAGCTAGTGGTATGGGGAGCACACGGCTCACTCTACAGATATGGTACAGCAGAAATGGACCAGTATTTTTTGAAACAACACATTATTTATTTTAGGAACTCAAGTTAACCGTTTTAAAACAAACAGTGAATATCTGAGCAAACATTAATTCAAAGATAACCCCCAAAGAATACAATACTAAGTACTCCTTTAAGCTGTCCTTTTAACATGCAAAAGACTTAACAAACATTTAAACAGGAGCACATTAGGTACACATTCACTACTGAGAACATTTATAATTCTGAATTCACCAAATTATCCAGCGATAGTCTTTGGATGGCAGAGATCAACAGGACAGCTCTTTGTTTAACTTCAGCTGCAGCTGATTGGAAAACCCAGACACGCCCAAGCTATTTCTCAAAGTGAAACTAAAAAGCAGAAGCAGTGCTCAGCTCCACCCACACTTTGACATAACTGCAGTAACATGAGCAGCTAACCATTTCTTAAAGCGACATTCTCATGACACCTCCCCCACAAAGAAAATAAACCATCAACTTCAAGATGGTTCGATTTTTCAGCTTTTCAACATCCTTTAAATAATGAACACAGTAAATATACTTTATCGTTGCAAAAAAACAACACCCGCGAACAGGTATAAAAATATAGTCCTTTTTTTTGTTCTTTCTTCATACTCCAACTGAAATCTTTCTCGATTGACAGTCTCTTTGAACAAGGAGGTCTCTGCAAGATCAGTCCATTTCTTTCCGCCTCGACATTTCTCTTTAAATTCAGATACTTTAGTTCAATCTGATCACTGAGTCCCTTGCAATTCTCCAACACAGGAGCATTGGTTATCACAGCTTTCAGGCTTTCAAATGCCTGTTGAAAGTCCGTTGTCCATTGACATTTTCGAGGTTTCTTCAGAAAGTCCATGAGTGGCGGAATCATGCTACAAAGCTTTTGCACAAATGTTCGATCAAATCCACTCATTCCAAAAAATGCATTATTTCCCTTCGTCTCGAGGGTATCGGAAACTCCTCAAGGAAAGTGATTTGGGCTTTTCCAAATTCACCTTTGGCTCGGTTTACCACCAAACCCGCCTCCTGAAGTCGGTCAAATGTTTTAAATGTTCTTTCCATGCCTGGCTGAAAATTACCAGATCGTCGATGTATACCGCACAATCCAAGTAATCCTGAAACAACATCGTTCGTTAACCGTTGAAATGTGACTGGGGCGTTTTTCATGCCAAATAGCATAACTATTTGACCAGACGGTACCTGCCAGTAGCCTTTAAGTAAATCCAAATGGAAATAAAAGCGGACTGTCGCACTTTCTCAATGCAATCCTCCTAACGTGGGATAGGATAAGAGTCCGTTCTTGTAACTACATTAAACTTTCTATAGCCCACACACAACCGTTGGGTACCGTCTGGTTTCGCTAACATCACTATGGGTGAGCTCCATTGGCTGCAACCCACTTCAATTATGCCATTTGTAAGCATACTCTCAATCTCTTTGTTAACATGTGCCAATTTTAAAGGATGTGTACATGGAAGTTGTTTGATTGCACAGCATTTCCCACATCTACATCATGTATAGCCAGTTTAGTACTTCCCAATTTATCTCCACAAACTTGCCCATATGATATCAATAACTCTTTCAGGTCAGTTCGTTTTTCCTCCGGAAGATAACTCAACAATTTATCCCAATTGCTAAGAAAATCCTCATTATCCTATTTAATTTGACATATGCCAAATTCAGTCATCTGGATTTGGTTCTTCACTTTGAGTTAGAATCATTAAAATCTCCTCCTTTTTCTCTCTTTACCTTTCAAAGTACTTTTTCAGCATATTCACATTACACACTCGGCGAGTCTTCCTTCTATCTGGTGTTCTTACCACATAATTCACCTCACTTAATTTCCTTTCAATTTGACAAGGTCAACAAAACCTAGCTTTTAAAGGCTCACCTCCCACTGGTAACTACACTAAAACGTTATCTCCATTGGCAAAATTACGAACTTTGGATTCCTTGTCCGCTACCCGTTTCATCACATTTTGTGCACCTTTTAAATGTTGTCTGGCCAATTTGCCTGCTCTATTTAATCGTTCCCTAAACTTTGACACGTAATCGAATAATGAAATTTCCGATTTCTCACTCACCAATTTTTCCTGAATCAATTTAACTGGTCCTCTTACCTCGTGACCAAAAATAAGTTCAACAGGACTAAATTTGGTTGACTCATTCGGTGCATCCCTAATTGCAAACAGTACGAATGGAATTCCTTTCTCCCAATCCTCTGGATAATCTTGATAATAAGCCCGCAACATTGTCTTTAATGTCTGATGCCACCTTTCTAACGCTCCCTGCGATTCTGGATGATACACAGTTGATTTAAATTGTTTTATTCCCAGGCTATCCATAAATTCTTTGAATAACTTTTCAGGTAAAATGTATCCTTGATCCGATTGTATTTCTGTGGGTAGTCCATATCTAGTAAAGAATTCATGTAATTCCTCCACAATACTTTTAGCGGTAATATTACATAATGGAAACCTAGTAGACACATCCATTATAGTCAAAAGATATTGATTCCCACGGTTTTTTTAGGAAGCGGCCCTACGCAATCAATTAGGACCCTTTTAAACGGAGCCTCAAATGCTGGAATGGGTATTAAGGGCACTGGTTTTTATCACTGCTTGGGGTATCACTTGACATGTGTGACTTGATTGACAACATTTAACTACATCGTTATGTAGTCCAAGCCAATAAAAATGTTTCTAGATTTTAGCTTGAGTTTTCCTTATACCCAAATCACCTCCCACTGGTGCCTATGTGGAACTCGCAATACCTCCTTTCTATACCTTACCGGCAATACTACTTGATGAACTTCTGCCCACTTTTCATCCGCCTGCATATGTAAAGGTCTCCATTTTCTCATCAATGCATCACTTTTACGGTAATAACACTCTGGTATACACTCAGATTCCTCTTCCGTATATGCTTTCTGATACATCTGTTTCATTTTTATATCTTTCTGTTTTAACTCCGCCAATTTTCCTGAACTAAAAATATCCGCCTTATCCCCCACCTGTTCGTGTTCTTTTTCAATCATCTGATCAAAAATCGTTTCTGATAATTGCACTTCAACTTAATCTTCACTCTTTGATTTATCATCTTGTCTTAACCTGTCACTTTGCGACCTTGTTACTACACAATCCGGAGAAATCCCAGGATATTCGCCCTTCAACACTTCAGTTGTCTGATTTTTCACTGGCTTATCAACCACAGTAGGCATCACTCCCACTTGCGATCCAGCTATATCGTTACCCAAGATAAACTGTATTCCTGGGCAAGATCGTTTCTCTACTACTCCTACTACCACGTCACCACCCTTCACTAGACTTTCCAACCTTAACTTATATAATGGAACGCTACTTCTCTCACCCTGCATTCCACATATTATCACCTTTTCTGGCAACATTCTTCCCAACCTACATAACTCCGCATCTCTTACCATTAAAGATTGACTAGCTCCCGTATCTCTTAAAATTGTGACTTATTTATCTTCTCCTCCTGATACACATGAGTAAACTTTTACCCACACAAGTAAATTCTTTAAGGAGATCTGGCACCTTCTTGAACAGTCTGTACAATCGTTTGCACCTTCTTGGCTTCTCTTGGGCTTTCCTTCACCATTCTAACAAACCCCACTGTCTTATCCTGTTTCATCACATCAGCCTTCCCAGTGCTTTTCTCAAACCACCGACACTGTGACTTTACATGGCCTAGTTAATTTGAGTGAAAACATTTGAAACGTTTCATTTCTTTTCTACCCTCCTGGATTTAAAAAGAAAATCTGAGGTACACTCTCCTTATTATCTCCCATCAGATCACCTTTACCTTTACCACTTGAGTATGTCTCATCTCCCCAGTTTCTATCGCTCACAGGCTGCAACTGATGTCGGAAAACAAGCTTTGATTCCTGAATTAATTCATAATCATCTGCCATTTTTGCTGCTAATCTCGCAGTTTTAACACTCTACTCTTCCACATGAGTTCTCACTCCACCAGGAATTGAATTTTTAAACTCCTCCAAAAGCATAATTTCTCAGAGAGCTTCATGCGTTTGGTCTATTTTCAAAGCCCTTATCCACCTATCAAAATGACTCTGTTTGAGCCTTTCAAACTCCATGTATGTTTGAGCAAATTATTTCCTTAAATTTCTAAACCTTAATCTGTAAGCTTCAGGCCCTAGTTCAAATGCACCTAAAATGGATTTTTTCACCTCCTCATACGACCCCGATACCTCCTCCGGTAGTGCTGCGAACACTTTACCAGCCCTATTTACCAGCTTTGTTTAAATCAGGAACGCACATGTCCTGTGGCCATTTCATTTGTTTAGCTACCTTCTCAAATGAAATGAAAAAGGCTTCTACCTCCTTCTCGTCAAACGTTGGCAATGCTTGGACATATTTAAATAGATCCCCACCACGCCTTCGACTATGACGCTCTTTCTCACTATCCTACTCAGCATCATCCAACTGTACGTTTCCCTTTACGTCTGCTAAATTTAAATGACTGTCATGTTTCATGGCCATTTTCTGAAGTTCAAACTTTCTCTCTTTATCTATTTCCCTTTATTTTTATTTTGGTTCTGCGAGAGCTATTCTTTCTTTACCAGTTTCTTCTCTCTCCTTTTCTTTTTTCTCTCTCTCACTTTCTCTTTCCGCGCTCTCTCTTTCATATTCAAGCTGCTTTAATTCTTTCTCATGTTCCATTTGTTTAATTTGTAACTGAATTTTTGCCATTTCCAATGAGTCAAACTGTATCTCAGGCAACTTTAAATGCTTTTCCACCGCCATAAATACCTCATCTTTTCGCATTTTGTCAGATAATGTTAACTGCAATGTTTTTGCTAAATCTAACAGGCTGCTTTTAGTCTCTGTCCGTAAGGTACTGTGAGTGACCGTCTCCACCCCCAAAAACGTCTGAGCATCTGAAAGAGCCATTGTCCACAACACCACCACCCCTTCCCACTTAAACGAAAATAGCACACCTGAAAATCAACCACAATATGCTCACCCCACGGTCTTTAAGTTCACTCAGCCAATCAAATAGATAGACTTTTATCCCGGATGAGCCCCCCAATTGTTACGGGTCGTTGTTTACAGAATCCCAAAGTGTATCATGGAGTTCACCTGACCCACAACTTTTAATATATTGTGGTTTGGGGAGCACATTCTACAGCCCACAGTCATGCAACAGCAGAAGTGGCCCAGTATTTTTAAAAACATAATAATGTTTATTCTATGAACTCAAGTTAACCTTTATGTTGTCATCACTAAACTAAGATGAATAAGGTAGCACCTATTTAATTTGGTTTGATTTGATTTATTGTCACAATAACCAAAGTACATTAAAAAGTATTTTCTGCTGCCAATGAGATGTACATAGTGGACGAAAATAATAATTGACAGAATAGATTGACAAATGGTACATCGACAAACAGTAATTGGTTACCATGCGGAACAAAGGGCCAAACAAAGCAAATACATGAGCAAGAGCAACATAGGGCGTCGGGAATAGCGCCTTACAGGAAGCAGATCAGTCCGAGGGGGAGTCGTTGAGGAGTCTAGCAGCTTTGGGCAACAAGCTGTTCCTTCTGTATCTTCTGTCTGAAGGAAGGGTCTGGAAGAAGGCAACGGCTATGTGGGAATGGTGTCCGCCGGCCTGAGGCATCGGGAGGTATAGGCAGAATCAATGTGCAGGTTGCAAGCTTGTGTAATGCGTTGTGTCATGTGTTATTAATCTTAAATCAGATCTGTTTGTCCCAAAATATTCCTCCAACCCTTCTCCGCCCATGGAAATATCTTTCGACTCTTTCCCTGAAATAATGTGTGGAATCAATTCTCCTAATTCCCTTTATATTTACCTATGTCTATTCTGTCAGGTATAAATTCAGGCTAGATCAGAGCTTTTGAGCGGTTATCTAGATTTTCGGGTTTGGAGTGTGTATGCAGTCAAGCAGCCAAGTTTCAATTGGTGTATCTTGGAAAAGGTGGCAGCTATGATACGCAGAGTATCTCAGCCACGGACGTTGTGTCAAAAGGCAGACAACTCCTCTGCTCTGTCCACTAGCTTAATCATGACCGTCGTGTTATTTTTGTTCGCTGCCTTGCTTCAACTCTGATCGTTCTGTCATTGGTCTGCTGGGCTGTTCCAGTGAAGTTCAATGCAACCTCGACAATGAGCTCATGATTGGCCAGACTGAGAAATCCACATATATGTGGACTTAATATTGAGTTCAACAGCTTTATCTCCTAACCTGTGTCTACATCTTGTTGTTTGTGTTTGATATTTATTTGACATTGTTGGCCTGGTTTTCTTTCTTTCTCGCATCATATTACAATCAGATCGGTTTCATATATTACCGGCCAGTGTTTCGAGATCACAAAAGTGTATCATGGAGTCCAACTGACCCACAACTTTCAAATAGATTGTAGTTATGGCGAGCACAACGGCCCACTTTGGTGTGATGCAACAGAGATCAAAAGTGTTTTTCAAACAAAACAATGTTTATCATATGAATCAAGTTATCATGTTATAAACACATAGTAAACATCTTGGCAACTATCAACTCAAAAACTCCCCCCAAAGAATACAGCACTCTATAAGTAACCCTTAATCATTCCCAGCAACATCCATAAGACAAATACTCTCTTTAACAAATACATCAAGTTTAAATTCTCTACTGGGAGCAGTTATCACTTTGAAATTAGCAAGTAATCTGAAGACATTCTTTTCATGCAGAGAGAGATCAAAATTACATCTTGTTTGGCTGGTTGCAGCTCCAACTCTGAAAGCGAAACTAAACACACACTGTAGCAGCCAGCTCAAAAACGAAAGTAAAAGCAGACAGACAGCCCAGCTCCACCCAGACTCTGACATCACTGCATCTATTTGATAAACACCCGTTTCTTAAAGGTACTCTCACATGACACATGTATCAATCAAAGTTCTTTAGACACAACCTTTATTTCATTGCTACTGCCATGACCATTCCCTTTGTCTTTCTATCATGAAATATATTTCTCTTCCAACATTGTTTGTCTCCACACTCACACACACTCATCCTTTGCTCGCCCTGACCCGTCCTTCTTCCCCTGGTTTATTACTCTGACATTTTTATCATTCTTTCCTTATGATGGCAGGACATCCTGAACTGAAGCGTTAACTGGATTATCTCCACCGATGCTGCCTGGACTGTTGAACTTCTTCAGAATGTTTTCGTCCTCTGTCAGTTTTCAGTCTACACAGCATTTGGTTTTGAAATTAATCTTTATGATTAGATCAGACCCATGCAGTGGAATAGGTCACTTTACCCGTCTGCATGTTGTCTACAACTTTAACCATTGTCCAGATAGTTTGAGGATTGCTGTGTGGTGGATGAGGTTGGAATTATATATTTAATTTGAATACTTTGTGTTTCGCTGATTCTGTTGTTTTTCGCCAGTTTGGCGCTTGCGGAATTGCATCAATTGACGTCCCACAACAGAGGTATGTATTTTTTCCATTTAGCGTTGTCAACAAGAATACAATGAGATGTTTTCTTTGTCCATTCTGCCATGTGGTTTGGACATCTCTGGAAAGGCCAGCATGACGTATCCATGATAATTGCACTGGATCTCAGTCTCTAACTCGACCATTTCAGAGGGAAGGTAAGATTAAAGCAGAATTCTATGCATCTGCAATCACATGTAGACCAGAACAGGAGGTAATTATCACTTTAAACACTAAATTTAGGCAGACTTGCACAGCACAGGGGCTGAATGGAGAATGTGTTTAAATCCACCAACCAGGTTAGTCAAGTTACAGGACAGCCAATAATAATCCCCCCACAATTTTATTCCGCCAAATTTGCGCCGCCCACATTGCCCCCCCCCCCCCCCCCAAATGAGCTGATAATCAGAATCTTCCTCGGTGATGGGACAAGCAACATCGACAGACCGAGTAGCCCAGAGAAGTCAGCAGAAGACCAAAGGTTAAAGAAAACTAATTGCCAAGAGTGACTTGAAATTCTGCAACTGGCCCGAACAAGCAAAGATCCTTTTACCATTCTGTAAAAGTAGTTATTCTCTTTTAACTTGAAAATAAAGTCAAGTTGAAATTGATAACCTGAAAGAGTGGTGATTATTATTTTCTTTATAAAGTTTACTTTACTTCACTTAGCAAACTGGACCCATTTGTAAGTTACTAAGTGGTAAGCAAATAAAATTATTCTACGAAGATATGGGTTATACCGGGGATAACTTGAAAAAGCTAGTTTGACCCGAATAGTAAAGGTGTCTGTGTGATTCAGACATTCCCCACTACACTCAGCTGATTGGTCATGGGGGAATGACTCAGAAGCAGCTGGGTTTCTCCCCTGGTGGATACCTTCCTGACCGACCTTTTATACAACGGACTAAAGAGTCCCCCACCCCTCAGCGGGGGAGGGGCGGGGGGGCGAGAAGCGATTAGGAGGGTTGCTGGAGGTTAGCTGGGGTTCCGGGTCGGCGCAGGTGAGTGTGCCTCGGTAATGCTGCCCTATTATTCTGACTGTTGGTGCTGAGGTCTTTTAAGTTTTTTTATTGACTGATTAAGAGAATTTCTCCATTTCATGAACTTGGAAGTTTCAATAATTTTGAAAACATTAAAATGATGCTTCTGTCAGCGGATTTATTTCATTTGAGATCTTTTCTAGCCTATTCCCCATTGTAGTTGGTGGCGTTCCTTCTCCTCTACCTGCTCCCGATTCCCAGGGGCCGCTGCAGTTCTCCTGCGGTGATAGCTGCCCCTCCCAGAGTAACCTCTTGGCCTCGCATCGCCGGCCCCACCACCCACACACATACACACACAAAACCCAAAGTGGCCGGCGACCATCTCCAATGGTAACATAAATAGCCAACGACCCTGGTAATGCAGGATGACAAATCAGGGTGAGTCTGGCTGATGATGGGCAGTTTTACTGGCAGTGTGAGGAGAGAGGTGCCGTGTGGTTGTGGTTCCCTCACAGGATTTCATAAATTGAAGAATCGGACTAAAGGGAAATGTCAGCATATTCTTAAACTGCTGTCTGAACTGAGTCTGTGTCACGGCGTAAATCGCAGTGTTTGTGCAGCAACTCAAGAGCTGCAACATGAACCCCAATTCCATTACATAATAATCTACCCATACAGTGGTATACCTCAGATAATCCAGCCGGTTCCACATAGAAAAAAACATTAACATTGACCATAACAGGATGAAATTGGCCGAGATAATAAACAGTAACATGATTGATTTCCTCCGGCTCTCCATCTCTGGGTCCCTGGGACTGTCCCCACTGCTGTGAGCCCGGAGTCTCCTGCGGGCCCTGCTGCTCACGACAATGTGTCTGACGGTGAGAACATTGAGCAGCAGAATCAGGGCGAATGGAACACACGGGGTTAGAATGTGGTGGAGGAACTCGACTGTTGTCCAGACCGGAGAGAACGCAACATCCCCTGGGACATGACAAAACCAGGGCAGATTCGTCAGCCGATACCCATCTGAGAACATAAAATACCAGAAAATGTTCTTCAAACAGCTCAGAACAGTCGTTGTAGCCAGGACCACAGCCGCCGTTTTCTGGCTGCAATGTTTACTTTTCAGCTTCGGGCAACAAATGGCCACAAATCGATCAAAGGTGAAAGTGACGGTGAACCAGACAGAACAGTCAGTGGCTGCATAAAGCAGGGCGGCGTGGATATTACACACGGGGATGGACCACAGGAAATAAAACTGTTCATTAAAGACAATGGGAATGTGTCTCAATATTAGGTCGAGAATAATGACCAGTAGATCCCCCACTGCCATGGCCACCAGGTAACAAGTCACACATTTGGACAGTCCACAATTTTTTCTCTTCAGGATCATAATTGTGATGAGGTTCACTGTGAGGAAGGGAAGTAGACAATTAAATTATACATCTGGCTGGGGAAGGCGTTCCCAGTTTGATAGAGGTGGTGTTGACTAAGACAAACAGATATGCACAAATACACTCACACACAGATGCACAGAGGCACACATACAGACACGCAGACACAGATACACAAATGCACTGTCACAGACACAGAAATGCAAACTCACACACTCACAAAATCACAGAGACACAAATACATACACTCACAGACACAGAGACACACATACAAACACAAACACACACACGTATATTTGTTCCCACAAATACATTCCACTGCACCCACCCACACACCCAAGAACATGCACACACACCCACACCCACACACTGGCATGCACTCACGTACCCACACACAAACACCAATGCACACAGAGCCGCACAGACACTCTAAAACTTACCCCCACAAACCCGCAAAATTAGTCCCCCAAACACAAAATGCGCACACATATACTTAAGCACACAAAATCCAAACACACTCAGACATACTACATACGCACACACATACTCCCCCCAAACACACAGCCACTCCCACACACACAAACTCACTCATACACAAAGACCCCGACAGAAACACAAAGACACACATGCATACACATATACAGTCCCCCCACGCACACTCATACTCACACTCTCATACACACCCACATATACACAGAGACCCTCTCACAGAGATTCCCACCGCACACTCACACACAGCAACACGAATATGCACACGCATATGCACAAACACAAACCACCACACGCAAACCCACACATACAAATCCACCCAACCTCACTCACACACATACCCACACACACAAAGACGGAGACATACATACATCCTCACACAAACACCCCCACACGCCCACATACACAGGCGCACACTCGTACCCTCACACACAAAAATGCACCCCCACAAAGACAAACGCATAAACTCTCACATACACACACCCAAACCAAGACGCGCACATACACACACTCAGACACACTCAAATACGCACACATGCAAACCAACACACAACCCCACCCTCTCACTCAAAGACGCTCACACAGGCACACATACACATACACTCCCACTCACACATTTCCACAAACAGGCCCACAGCCACCACTCACACACACAAGAACACACGCACAACCTCACACGTTTACTTACCCACACTCCACCAACTGACCCAAATAGGCGTACACCCTCCACGCACACACAGACCCATTCACACACACATCAGCCGCGCACACACAGAAGCTCACAAGCACACACGCACACCCAAACACGGACACACACACACAGAAACCCCTACACACCCTCTCACACACACATACACATGCTCATACCCACCCGCACACACTCACACTCAAATCCAACCACAGAAACAGACTTACTTTCACACTAAAACACACACCAAAGACACAAGTCCTCACACACACTGACTCTCTCACACACACGCAACCAAACACTTTCTCAAACACAGTCCAAATATACCGCCCACCCACAAACACCTCTTCACACCCAAATACATAGGCACCCGTTCACACAAATCTACGCACATAAACACACACACAGCTACACAATCACCCACACACCTATACACACAGACACACATACATAGACACAACCAAATGCACACACAAACAGGCGCACACACCGGTACACACACTCTCTCACACTCACATATATACATACACTCACACGCCAACACACAAAGACACGCCCACACACCCACGCATACACCCACACATACACACTCTCAGCCGACACACACACCAACAAGCATATGCACAATAACAACCTCATGCACACCCAAATGCGTACACACAAACACCGAAACGCGCACACCAAAGAACATTCATAACCAAATGCCCAGTCACACGTAGACATGAACACGTCCATACAGTCACCCGAACAACCAAACAGACACAACCACATAAGCACACACACACATCGACACCCACGCAAACATGCACACAGACACACAAACACCCACACAGACATACACACACATAAACACACGCAAACACACACAGCCGCACACGCACCGCACATATATGCGCTCACCCACACCCACATACGCAGACACAACCAGACACCCCGTCACAGAAACATAGTCACAGACACGCACACACATACTCATCAAAACACACCCACACTCAAACACGAAACCACCCGCACCCGCCACCCACACCACACACAAAGATGCAACGACGTCCACGCCACCGCCACATACAACCACCCACACATCCAAACTCACACGCACACTAATATACACTGACACATACACTCAGCCACACACCTATAAACACACAATACACACGAGCACAGGCACACTCTCACACGCACACACCCACAGGCATATCTCCCAATACACACAAACTCATAAACCTGCACACACATCCACCTTCACATCCAGACATATTCAAATGAACACACACATAGCCACACTCACACTCACATATTCATCCGCACAATGACAACCGCGTGTACCATTTCAAATATGCAATGGAGAAATCACAAAGTTTCCTTGGCCAGCGCCTTCCAAGCCCACAACGAATACAGCTCGAAGGATAGGAGCAGCAGATACCTGGGAACCCCACCACCTGAAGGTTCCCCTCCAAGTCACTCACCATGCTGACCTGGACATGTATCGCTGTTCCTTCACTATCGCTCGGTCAAAATCCTGGAACTCCCTCGCTAAAGCACACTGACTGCAACTACACCTCCGTGACTGCACCGGGCCATGTAGACAGCTCGCCACTACCTTCTGAACCGCAACTAGGGGAGATCAGTGAATACTGACATAGCCAGAGATACCCACACCGTCAATGAATAAAAGAACACTGAGTTGCAGACAGGCCGGAAAGGAATGTAGATCAGTTTGGCTGTAAGGAGAGTCTCCATCAGGTTGTGTGGCACCACCATCGCACTAAATAGGAGAGATTTCAAACAGATCGTGCATCTCAAATCTGGGCTTTGATCAGACGCTGTGGGTCATCAGCAGCAGCAGAACTGCAACAACCACAAACTGTAACATCATGGCCGATCATATTGCCCACTCTCCCAATCACATCAATCCTGGGAATCCACCCTGCTTCAATTAGGAGTGCAGGGTAACATGCTCGGAGCAGTGACAGGCAGACCTGACAATGAGGGGCCAACCTGCTGAAGCGACAACGCAGGAGCGACACACTGAGCAGGATAAACAGAGATGTGAAATCCCGCAGATCAGATCTCAACTCAGCAGCCCTGTCACAGAGACCCCTGTGCCTTTATCCTTGGAACCATCGAATTCCTAAAGTACAGAAAAGGCCCATCAAGCCCGCGCCCACCCTCTGCAAAATAACGCTCCCCAGGCCTAGTTCCTCCCCCGCCTCCCCATCCCCATAACCTGGGCTGTAGATCCCGGGACACAAAGGGGCAATTCAGCATGTCCAATAAATCTAACGTGCACATCTTTGTGCTGTGGGAACAATCTGGAGCACCCGGAGGAATCCCACACAAGCACTGGGAGAAGGAACAAAACCCACACCGCAACCCAATGCCGGGATTGAAGCCGGAATCATGGCGCTGTGAGGCAGCCAGCCTACCTATTTAGGAGCTCTTTTCCTTGTTTTTAATGACACCGTTTTGTTGAACAAGGAGCCTCCGCAGTCTTGTTTCAAACACCTCAGTTTTATGGTCACCATGGCTGAGACGGGCTTTAGGGTTTCGATGTTGAGATCATAAATCGCTAACGACTCCTCCTCATCCCGGCGTGAGTCTCCAGGTCGTGTTGAAGAAGGTGACACCTTTCTGTAACCGACTCCTTGTTGAATCAGGGTCGCATAACACTTTGCTCCTGGGTTAAGTGTAGGTTTGAATTGTACTGGATCGGCGACTTCACAGAAAGACACAATCTCTCAATGCAGAAGAGGCCCTTCGGCCCATCAATTCTGCACCGACACGGGAGGAACACCTGACCAAACCACCTAATCCAGTTTACCAGCACATGACCCATAATCTTGGATGATGTGACTTGCCAAGTCCACACCAAAATACATCTTCAAGAAGGTGAAGGAACCCGCCCCTACCACCCTCACAGGCAGTGTTTTCCAGTCCATTCCCACCTTCTGGGTAAAACGGTATTCCTCACAACACAGACGCCCTGCCCTTTACCCTGAGCTTAAGCCCCTTTGTGACTGACTCTTCAACTAAGAGGACCAGCTCCTCCCGAGCCACCCTGTCCATACTCCTCAATCTAGTACACCTCGATCAGGTCGCCGCTTAGTGGTCTACTCCAGCGAAAACAATGCAAGCCTATCCAAACCCGCGCCACAACTTAAATGTTCTACCCCAGGCAACAACCTGATGAATCTTCTCTGTACCCTCGTCAGTGCAATTACGTCATTCTAGCAATGTGACGACCAGAACTGCACACAGTACTCCATCCATCTGTGGCCTCACCAAAGCTCTGCACATCTCCAACATGAACTCCCTGGTTAGTGAAGCATTCTTATGAAACCCCAGGTGGGCCGGGTAGAGCCGCTTCATCTGCCTCACTACGGCGCGTCCCTTCCCTGCAGCATCTGCTCCATTTGTTTGTCATGTTGCAGGGCCACATACACTGTAACTAAAGGTCCCTACCTCATCTAGAGCTGGATGAACAAATCCTCTGTCCTCCCTGAATGTGTGCAGCAGTTCACAACACAACCTCCAGGTACCCATTCACAGAACCTCCACTAACCTTTCAATAACAGAACTGGACAAGTAATGACAATTAACTCATTTTCACATTCACCAGGAATGGTATCAATTGATAGGTGAGTAGGTGGAGAATTGCAATCACAGAATGGGAATATTGATATTGAGATGTTGCTGGACTGAGAACCAATGTGGATCAATGAAAACAGGGGTAACAGGTGACGGGATTGGGTGAGAGTTAGGATATGGACAGCAGAGTTGTGCTTGAGCTGCAATTCATGAAGATTTGTAACAGGAATTACACAGGTGGTGGTCTATTCTGCAGCTGAGATGAAGCAGTGCCCGCGATGGCACGTGGGCAGGATTGGGAATGGAGAGAACGTCGGGATATAAACCTTTCAGTCTCAAAGGGAGTGGGGAGTGGGGAACAACACCCGTTATCAGGCAGAGCGCTAACTGTAGCCAATGGATAGGGATTGGCATACTGACTGGAATTGAAGAACTTGGATTCAGTCTTTCCAAGATATAAATAACGAGAGCGAAAATACACTTAAAGTGGTTTCTGCAATAAATACCTGGACTGGAAGACTTACCAGGGGCACCAACAATAGCCAGGAGCGGATAATAACCCGCTTGAATAATCAGCGTTACGCCTTCAATCCGCCATAATAAATTACTAGAAGTAATAAAGTAAAGACCTTCAGATAAACTCTTGTCCATTAATATAGCGGTCCGAGCGATTGTTCTCAGATTCTGCTCCGTCCTCTCGGTCTCTCTGGAGCCGCTGATCTCTGTCAGTGTTGGAGTCGATGCGCCCGCTGACAGTTTGGGATAAACACATTGAAATGAATCGCTTATGAATAGAAGACGGGAACCCTCCAGCGACACAATTAGGATCCCTCGGGACTGGCATTAATTACAGACGCTGAACAAACAGGGTCAGTTAACCCCTTTCAGTCCAACACTTTTTATAGATGCGCTTTTTGATTGCAATGGACAAGGTTGGGCCGAAGGGCCTGTCTCCATGCCGTAGATTCTATGATTCCATATCGCAATGAAGTAGAAGATTATCCGGGTCTAGATTGGCTGTGTGAGAGTGACTGAGGGATGGAATGTTCCAAATAGTGGAAACACTGACGTGATATTGAATCCTCATTGATAAATGAGTGGTTCCAGGGGATTGGAGAATTATTAATGTCCCATCCTGTTTATAAAATGAGAGAGAGAGAGAGAGAGAGAGGGCAGCACGGTAGCATTGTGGATAGCACAATTGCTTCACAGCTCCAGGGTCCCAGGTTCGATTCCGGCTTGGGTCACTGTCTGTGCGGAGTCTGCACATCCTCCCCGTGTGTGCGTGGGTTCCCTCCGGGTGCTCCGGTTTCCTCCCACAGTCCAAAGATGTGCAGGTTAGGTGGATTGGCCATGATAAATTCCCCTTAGTGTTCAAAATTGCCCTTAATGTTGGGTGGGGTTACTGGGTTATGGGGATAGGGTGGGGGTGTGGGCTTGGAGAGGGTGCTCTTTCCAAGAGCCGGTGCAGACTCGTTGGGCCGAATGGCCTCCTTCTGCCCTGTAAATTCTATGTAAAATCTATGTAAACCCTGGCGTGGCAGAGAAGCCAGTATAATGTGAGCAATGAGGCGATTTCTCGAGGTCAGAATGGGGACAGGAATATTATTTCTCGGCGTGAAAATGGTGCAATGAGTGAGCAGAAGTCGGGCTAACATCGGGAAAAATCACATCATCTGTCCTAAATGTACTGATTTTTCAAAATGACGAGAGGATTGATGGAGGAACTGGTTTTAATTTATGTAATTGTAATATCTTGATAGACGGGAAAGCACGAGATGGATTTATGAATGAGCGATTTATTTAACGTGCACACTAGATAGGGAATGAGATAAAAGCTGCCAGGATACAAGGCTCCAAACTCCAACTGGCGGGAAATCCGCTCGACGCCCGCCGTGCCTCCTCTCATCCCATTGGCCGAACGAGTCCAAATACCTCGGGGAGCTTGCCCCTTAAACTGGCAGGCCAGCACATTCCTCCCCTTCATATTCCTGATGAACATTCTCAAATAACAAGCGAGCTATTGACAAAATGCACAACACACGTCTCTCAAAACAGTCTCTTTCGAGTCAGTCAGTCAGTGGACAGGTTAGTCCTCTGGCAGTCACGAAATTGACTGGCGGGAGCTTCAGCAGTGGAGGTGACGGGTGTGTTGGCGCTGAGTGGGCAGACTCTCGATAGGCGAAGATGTATCCATTCAGGTGGTTTCCCTGCCCCCTTCCGACCGGAACACTACTGGATTGATCCTCGGTGCAGCTTGCAGCAACATTACTTTCATTCACGTCCATCTCACTGGGGAGCCTCCGAGCGCCAGGTGGCTCCACTCGCTCGGTGTCTGGATCAATCCTCCTTCAGTGGTCCAGCTTTATTTTTTAACACTCTCCCCCAAATGTTTTCCCCGTCGG
Organism: Scyliorhinus torazame; assembly: GCF_047496885.1. Taxonomy (NCBI): domain Eukaryota; kingdom Metazoa; phylum Chordata; class Chondrichthyes; order Carcharhiniformes; family Scyliorhinidae; genus Scyliorhinus; species Scyliorhinus torazame. Next base: position 59,737,239 of record NC_092729.1, on the reverse strand, counting down.
ACACTGGTCCTATTTTGGTCACGACCGGTCCCGGATCCAGCACCGAAATTCTTAAAAGAACTAAATAACCCAGTACAAATGTCTTTTCTGCTTTCCTGGAATCGCTGTGTCTTTTCCGTTCATTCTGTACGGCCTCCAACTTCCTCAAACAACTTGAAAATATAAGATTCAATCGTGTACTGATGCGTCTTCCCATCAGCAGCTCGGCGGTTATAGTGTGTGTGGGAGTGGGAGTATTGTGAGTAAGGACCGAGCCAATCTGATTTACAAAGGGGCTGAAGACTGTTGTTTCCTGATAGCCTTGACGTTTCGAAGTCTCTATCAGCAGATTCATTTGAAGCAGGGTGGCACAGAGCTTTTCAAACGTGTTCGACGCTGTTGGTCCTCATAAATGATTGGGATTCTTCACTTGTCAAAGCAGTCCCGTTAACTGAGACCAGAACCTCAGGTAACCCAAGGCTGGAGAATGTCTGTCGCAACTTTTATGCTGCCACCGATGAGGTTGTTGTCATCGTTTCTCGCATTGCCAAACACTTGGACTGAGCATCTCGAATAAACAAGGACATGGGACCGATCAAAGGGCCACCAATGTCGATGTACTCTCTCACCTCGGGGTGATCTGGTCACTCCCCGAAACGCATAAGGCCGCAGATGGCGAGCATTGCTGCACTGGACACACTGTTTGAGCAGGGTCTCCAGTTCAATGTCCATCCCAGGACAGTACCAGTAACTGCGTGTGCGCATCATCATTTTTGTCATCCCAGGATGGGTGCAGGGTGCTCCTGTAACAATAGCGTCCAAGTGGAGTGAGAACGGCCACCCGAGATCCCCATAACACGCCGTGTTCATAACAACTCACCCTTTCTTATCTGAAAGGGTCACATTAATTATGCCCTATGATCACACGGCCAACCGTAGAGTCATAGAAGCATAGAATTTACAGTGCATAAGGAGGCCATTCCGCCCATCGAGTCTGCACCGGCTCTTGGAAAGAGCATCCTATTGAAGCCCACGCCTCCACCCTATCCCCGTAACCCAGTAACCCCACCTAACTTTTTTGGACACTAAGGGCAATTTATCATGACAAATCCACCTGACCTGCACATCTTTGGACTGTGGGAGGAAACCGGAGCACCCGGAGGAAACCCACGCACACACGGGGAGAAACTGCAGACTCCGCACAGACAGTGACCTAAGGCGGGAAACGAATCTTGGGACCCTGGAACTGTGAAGCAACTGTGCTAACCACTGTGCTACCACGCTGCCCACCATGCCGGACCATGTGCTTCATTCGAGTTATAAACGGTTTATTTTGTGTTCAAAGTGTTATCAGCCTCACTGATCCTGGAAAAGTAGAAAAGAAGTGCAAAGCAGGAACGTTCTCCTGCGGCACCGGTGGGGGGGGGGGGGGCGGGGGGGGGGTTGGTTGGACTCTGAGGTAGAGAAAGAACTTTCAAAGTGTCCGCATTCAAAACGTGGGTGCCCAGCCAATGTTGAAACGTATTCCTTCAGATTTCTAACTGTAGAGCCGAGCGTAGGAATTTGACTGAAGATACGGCGGGAGTGGGGGGGGGGGGGGGGGGGGGGGTTGGGATATCAGGGAGAGTAACCTTATCCTCCCAAAACAATTCCACCAGGGCTTGGTGACCAGTAACAACTCTGAAATATAGTCAGCGACCTATTGGTGGATCTTCGAACTCGCACGGCCAGTCTCTGGCAATATGCTTGTTCAGCAGTTAATGTCCTCGAGGAATCGGTAACAGGCTTTTCCGCACAATCTTTCACCGTATGGACCGGGACCGCCCCTATTCCACAAGAGGGCATGTCACAGGTGAGGATTATCTGTTTTGATGGGTCAATGTGGAACAAGAGACTGGATGACTGTTGAGCTCCTTTAACCTGTTCAAACGCTTCTTTCGGATGTTGTTCCCAATACCAGGAGAACCTGGGAGCGAGGAGCACCCCCCCCCCTCCGCACCTCTTCCCCAGCCTCCGACACCGAGCGTCCTCATCTCCAACCCTGAGATTTTTCCGGAACATGTGTGGTGCATAAATCAAAGCAGCAGCACATTTATAATCAGAAGTCGGTGTATTTTGTTCCAGGCTGCATTGATCTGTTTAAAAAGCAGCCTATGCCACATGTTTGCTTTCTGGGCTCGCGCTGCGGAAACGCCAGTTCGATTCCAGCTCTGTACAATAAGTGACCTGTCACACTTTGTCAATTACTCACTACCTAAATGGAGGAAAAGAGCATTAACGATTATCTATTATACATTTTTTGAAATTTCGGAACAAGATTGTTTACGCAGGCAAATTGATTAATCCATTTTTTTCCCCGTGATGCGCTGTTCCCCAGATCTCCAAGAACAGTCAGGTAGTTCGAAAGCATCCAGGACCAAGCAGTGTGCTTGATTGCTCCTCCTGCCACAAGCATTCAATCCCTCCGCCACAGCCATCCCAAAATGCACCGCAATAACTCAACAAAGTTCCTAACCTAGAAAGAGATCAGAAAAGATTTGCTGGGCTGCTACCGGACTTGATGTTTTGAATTAAACGGAGCGATTGGAAAGACTTGAACATTTTTCTTGGAGACGAGGGTTGATCAATATAGAAAGGAAATTAAGGGGCAATTTCGTGTGGCCAGTCCACCTACCCTGCACATCTTTGGTTTTGGGGGAGAAACCCACGCAAAACCGGGGAGAATGTGCAAACTCCACACGGACAGTGACCCAGAGATGGAATCGAACCTGGGACCTCGGCGCTGTGAGGCAGCAGTGCTAACCACTGGGCCATCCTGCTGTCCCTATTTGTCATTCTAACGGTGGAATGAATCATGTAAATTCTGCTTCAGAGGAAACTGGATCTAAGGTATTTCTAACCATGAATCCTTGAAGATAGAAACAATGTGCTTGCTGCAGTAAGGTGGAAGGGAGTGGTGTGCAATATACTCCAGCATTAAACACTCTCACCCCCTTTCTCTCTTTACCATTCTCCTTTATTCTGTTTCTGTTTTGTTTCTATTGATATCGTGTGAAGATTTGATTAGCTGTGGGTCTCTTAAGCAAGATATTCTTCTACATTTTTTCCAGGCAGGCACAATCTGCGACTTTGTTGCTTTTTGCAATCACAGCAAACATGATGAATAATTGGAAATTCACAACACCGAAGGAGGCTCTTTGTTCCACAATTACTGTGCCTGTGCCCATTATTACTATTCTACAGATACATGGTCAGATTATTGAAGACAAGAGTTGGGACGTCTTGCTGAAGTTCTACAGGACATTGGGAAGGACACACTTGGAATACAATGTACAGTTCTGGTCACCCCCAATATAGAAAGGAAATAATTAACCTAGAAAGAGATCAGAAAGGATTTCCTGGGCTGCTACCGGACTTGATGTTTTGAATTATACGGAGCGATTGGATAGAATGGAACATTTTTCTTGGAGACGAGGGTTGATCTTGACGTCGGCTATATAATAATGAGGGGCATAAATATAGTAGATTTTCCCAAGGTTAGTGGAATCCAAAACTAGAGGGCATGGGTTTAACGTGAGAGGGGAGAGATTCAAAAGGGTCCAGAGAGACAATTGTTTCACACAGAGGGTGTTGAGTGTCTGGAACGAGCTGGCAGAGGCAGTAATGGAGGCGTCAACAATTCTGCCTTTTAAAAGCATTTACATAATCATATGGAGGAGGTAGGTACAGAGGAATATGACCAATGTGGGTAATTGGACAGGCTTTGTGTAGTAAAAACTGGGCGGCATGGCCACGTTAGGCCGAAGGGCCTATTTCCACGCTGTAAACTTCTATGACCCTATGGCCTGTCCCACCTTCCAGATCTGTGTCGCTGCAGATTCGAGCACATCATCTAATGTCCAAATCGGTTTGAAATTTTGCTGTGGGTGTCTGCCTCGATTTTTCTTATCGACAGTGAACTCTGAGGGAATGAAAGTGTCTGAGGATCAGGCAGCAACTGACATTGAGGCAGAAGCTCAGCTGTGATCAAACTGAATGTTGTGGTAGTAGTGAGTGGTCGTGTCGTCTCTCAATGTTATAATTTGCTATTAGTTCCAGTTGGCACAGCACTCTCAGCTCGCAGTTGTATATAACTGCGAGATAAGATTGATAAGTTACATCTTTCGAATAATGATTTCAATGTCCTGGGATATATTTCAATTATCTGGTCTGCTCTGCCTGTGAGATTGGTGGAGGCAGATACAACAGTGGCTTTCAAATGTCAATGTGAGAAACAACAGCAATGAAATGCATGCCTTTTGGGAAAAGGTCGATCGAGTGGGATTCAATGATCCGCTAATCTAAAGAGCCTATGAGGTTAAACGGAATAAATGTCCTCCTTCGGTACTTCATGCACTTTTAAGTTTTTGGTCTCGTCTGGCTGTGAGATGATATGCACCAACATCTGGAGTTTCCCGTCAATGTTACCCACCACGGCGAGTATGATCACGGTAATCCTTTATATACAATGTGCCCATATCTAAAACAACGTCAGCTTTAGCTCACTGGTTACTTCACAGCGCCAACTTAATTATAAGTTCGAACCTGCCTCAAACATGTGTGTTGCATCAATAAAAGCAGTAGCACATTTATAATTAGAAGTAGGTTCATTTTGTTTAGAGGTTGCATTGATCTGTTTTGAAAAGAGACTTGTGCCACGTGCTTACTTTCTGATCTCACACTGCGGAAACCCAAGTTCGATTCCTGCTCTGTATGATATCTGACCTGTCACACTCTTTCAATTAATCACAACCTAAATGCAGGAAAAGAGCGTGGAAGATTATCGATTGTACATTTTGTTAAATTTCGGAACAAGATTGGTTACGCAGGCAAATTGATGAATCCATTCTTTTCCACGTGAAACGCTGTTCCCCAGATCTCCAAGAACACTCAGGGAGTTCGAACGCATCCCGTACCAAGCAGTGCGCTTGATTGCTCCTCCTGCCACAGACATTCAATCCCTCCGCCACAGCCAACCCTAAATACACCGCAATAACTCAACAAAGTTCCTCGGGCAATTGTTCCTTCGGCAGTACCTTACAGACGTACGACCACAAAGATTTTGAAAAACTAGACAAGCCCCTACTTTGGACAATCCCCAACTGGATCTTACCTTCAAATCACTCACCACTCCCACTAGGAACCATATTAACGTTCCTTCACGGTAACGGCGAAAACAATAATGTTGCTTCCTCCGTAAAGGCACGTTCGGTGTACTCAAACCACAACGGCCTGCAACGCTTCAATAAAGCAGCTATCCACCACCTTCTGAAGGGCAGCTAGGGATGGACAATAAATTCCGTCCGAACCAGCAACTCTCACGTCCAGTGAAAGTTATCTTCTTAATGCATTGGTGCTTTGAATTGCTTGGGCCTGGGATGAACTGTTCTCCATTCTTGAAACAAAAATATAGGGTACCCAATTCATTTTTCCCAATTAAGGCGCAATTTAGCGTGACTAATCCACCTACTCTGCACATAATTGGGTTGTGGGGGCATAACCCACGCAAACACAGGGAGAATGTGCAATCTCCACACAAAGAGTGACCCAGAGCCGGGATCGCACCTGAGAACACGACGCCATGAGGCAGCAGTGCTAGCCACTGCGCAACCGTCCTGCCCTTGTTTGTAATTCTAACGGCGGAATGAATCATGTAAGGGGACTCCGACGCCGAAATTGTGTTCAGTGATTGGCCAGAGAATCCGGTTTTACTCCAAAATCGTGTGTAACCTCCCTCACCGCCCCGGACCATCCCTCACCAGACCCTCGACCCCCGCCGAAGTCGACCTGTCACAGGAACGGCTACCCCGCCCCCCCCAACCCCACAGACTGCGGCACCGTCTGCAACCGCCACGCCAGGAAAGTCGAGAGGACACGTGTCCCTCGCCATCGTGAAGTCGGCCCATCGGAGGCGGAGCATCGGGGGAGGGCCTCAGCTGATGTTCAGAGGCTGTCCTAACGGCGTACGTTGTTTTTGAGGGGTTGGAGCATGCGCAAAACGTGTGCTTCAGAGGAAACTGGATCGAAGGTATTTCTAAGAGCATGAATCCTGGAAGATAGAAACAATGTTCTTGCTGCAGTAAGGTGGAAGGTAATGGTGTGCAATGTATCCAGCAGTAAACGCTCTCTCCTCCTTTCTCTCCTTACCACTCCCCTTTGTTTCTCTTTTGTTTCTCTTGGCATCGGGTGAAGATTTGATTTGCGGTGGGTCTGTTGAGCAAGACATTCTTCTACATCTTATTCCAGTCAGACACGTTTTGCGACTTTTTTGCTTTTTACACGACTGTAAACATGATGAATAATTGGAAATTCACAACACAACTCTTTGTTCCACAATTACTGTGTCTGTGCCCATTGTTACTATTATACAGATACATGGTCAGAAATTGAATACAGGATATGGGACGTCTTGTTGAAGCTGTACAAGACATTGGGAAGGACACGATTGGAAGACTGTGTACAGTTCTGGTCACCGTAATATAGAAAGAGGTCGGAAAAGATTTGCTCGGCTGCTTCCGGTCTTGAAAATTTGAGTTATAAGGAGCGGCTGGATAGACTGGAACATTTTTCTTGAAGGCTAGAGGTGATCTTCACAACGGATATAAAATAATGAGGGGCATAGATAAGGTAGATTTTCCCCAAAGGTACTGGAATCCAAAACGAGAGGGCATAGGTTTAAGATGAATGAGGAGAGAAACAAAAGGATCTAGAGGAACAATTGTTTCACACAGAGGGTATGGGTATCTGGAACGAGCTGGCAGAGGCGGTAGTAGAGGCATCTATATTGTTGCCTTACAGAGACAGTTACAGAGACAGATACAGATACAGTTACAGAGACAGTTACAGAGACAGAGACAGATACAGAGACAGATACAGAGACAGTTACAGAGACAGATACAGAGACAGATACAGAGAATGTTACATAGTCAGTTACAGAGACAGATACAGAGACAGTTACAGAGACAGTTACAGAGACAGTTACAGAGACAGATACAGAGACAGATACAGAGACAGTTACAGAGACAGTTACAGAGACAAATACAGAGTCAGTTACAGAGACAGTTACAGAGACAGTTACAGAGACAGTTACAGAGACAGATACAGAGACGGATACAGAGACAATTACAGAGACAGATACAGAGACAAATACAGAGTCAGTTACAGAGACAGTTACAGAGACAGTTACAGAGACAGTTACAGAGACAGATACAGAGACAAATACAGAGTCAGTTACAGAGACAGTTACAGAGACAGAGACAGTTATAGAGACAGATACAGAGACAGTTACAGTGTACGGTGTATCTAAATGTCGGGAATTGTTTACACAGACTCTGTTTACAACAGCATAGGGTTCACATAAACACTGCCTACTGTAGTGCACTGTTTACATAGACTCTTATTACAGCAGGTTACGGTTTTTAAAAACGTTCTCCTGTAGGGCACTGTTTACATAGACTCCGCTTACAGCAGTGCACGGTTTCACAGACACTATTGACTGAAGGACACTGTTTTCAAAGAATCTGTTTACAGCAGAGTACGGTTTACGTCGGCACTGTTTACTGTAAGGCGCTGTTTACATAATCGCTGTTTGCCGTGGTCTCCGGTTTACATTAAGACAGTTCACTGTCGGGCAGTTTTTACATGGACTTTGTTTACAGCAGTATACGACTTAATAAACTCTGTTTAATTTAGGGCACTGCTCAAATTGACTTGTTTACTGTGGTTTACGGTTCACATAAATCCTGGTTATTGTAGGGCACTGTTTACATTCACTCTGTTTACAGTAGTTTACATTTTACACAAACACTGTTTACAGAAGGAACACATTTACATATACTCTGTTTACAACTTTGTACGATTTACAGACGCGCTGTTTACTGTAGGGCACTGTTTACATAGACTCTGTTTACTGAAATATATGGTTTACTTTCACCCTGTTTGCTGTCGGGCACTGTTTCTATTCGACTCTGTTACTGTACGGCACTGTTTAAATGTTGGTTACTGCAGTGCACTGTGTACATAGTCTTTGTTTATAGCAGTGTACATTTTACATATGCACGGTTTACGGTAGGGCATGTTTGCACAGACTCTGTTTACAGTAGTGCACAGTTTACGTAAACACTGCTTCCTGTCAGGTTCTGTTTACACACACTCTGTTTACATTAGTGCACGGTTTACTTTCATTCTGTTTACTGCAGGGCATTGTTCACATAGGCTCTGGTGACAGCAGTGTACGGTGTATCCAAATGTAGGACATTGTTTCCATAGACTCTGTTCACAACAGAATGCGGTTTACATAAACACTGCTTACTGTAGTGCACTGTTTACATAGACTCTTATTACAGCAGGGTACTGTTTTCAAAAACTTTTTACTGCAGGACACTGTTTACATAGAATCTGTTTACAGCAGAGTACGGTTTACGTCGGCACTGTTTACTGCAAGGCGCTGTTTACATAATCGCTGTTTGCCGTGGTCTCCGATTTACATTAAGACATTTCACTGTAGGGCAGTTTTTACATGGACATTGTTTACAGCAGTATACGACTTAATAAACTCTGTTTAATTGAGGGCACTGTTCAGATAAAGTTGTTTACTGTGGTGTACGGTTCACAGAAGTACTCTCTCCCTCTCAGTCTCTCTCCCTCTCAGTCTCCCTCTCCCTCTCAGTCTCCCTCACCCTCTCAATCTCTCTCCCTCTCAGTCTCTCTCTCCCTCTCAGTCTCTCTCACCCTCTCAGCCTCTCTCACCCTCTCAGTCTCTCTCCCTCTCAGTCTCTCTCCCTCTCAGTCTCTCTCTCCCTCTCAGTCTCTCTCCCTCTCAGTCTCTCTCTCCCTCTCAGTCTCTCTCCCTCTCAGTCTCTCTCTCCCTCTCAGCCTCTCTCACCCTCTCAGTCTCTCCCCCTCTCTCAGCCTCTCTCACCCTCTCAGTGTCTCTCCCTCTCAGCCTCTCACCCTCTCAGTCTTTCACTCTCTGTCTCTCTCACGCTCTCAGTCTCTCTCCCTCTGTCTTTCTCCCTCTCTCTCACCCTCTCATTCTCCCTCACCCTCTCAGTCTCTCTCGCCCTCTCCTCACCCTCTCAGTCTCTCACCCTCTCCGTCTCTCTCCCTCTCAGTCTCTCTCACCCTCGCAGTCTCTCTCCCTCTCAGTCTCTCTCTCCCTCTCAGTCTCTCTCCCTCTCAGCCTCCTCTCTCCCTCTCAGTCTCTCCCTCTCAGTCTCTCTCACCCTCTCAGTCTCTCTCACCCTCTCAGTCTCTCTCCCTCTCAGTCTCTATCACCCTCTCAGGCTCTCTTCCTCTCAGTCTCTCTCAGTCTCCCTCACCCTATCAGTCTCTCTCCCTCTCAGTCTCTCTCTCCCTCTCAGTCTCTCTCACCCTCTCAGCCTCTCTCACACTCAGTCTCTCTCTCCCTCAGTCTCTCTCCCTCTCAGTCTTTCTCACCCTCGCAGTCTCTCTCCCTCTCAGTCTCTCTCTCCCTCTCAGTCTCTCTCCCTCTCAGCCTCCTCTCTCCCTCTCAGTCTCTCTCTCCCTCTCAGTCTCTCTCACCCTCTCAGTCTCTCTCCCTCTCAGTCTCCCTCACCCTCTCAGTCTCTCTCCCTCAGTCTCTCTCTCCCTCTCAGTCTCTCTCCCTCTCAGCCTCCTCTCTCCCTCTCAGTCTCTCTCTCCCTCTCAGTCTCTCTCACCCTCTCAGTCTCTCTCCCTCTCAGTCTCCCTCACCCTCTCAGTCTCTCTCCCTCAGTCTCTCTCTCCCTCTCAGTCTCTCTCACCCTCTCAGCCTCTCTCACACTCTCAGAGAGAGAGGTGAAGATTTATAGAGAGAGAGATAGATAGCGATACACAGAGAGCGAGCAAGAGAAAGAGAGAGATACAGAAGAAGAGAAAGAGTGAGTGAGTGAGATAGAGAGACACACATGTAGAGAGATACATAGAGAGTGATATAAATATAGAGTGAGATACAGAGAGAGCGAGGTACAGAGATATATATCGAGAGAGAGATATAGTTCCAGAGAGATACAGAGAAAGACATAGAGACACGCAGAGAGAGGTACAGAGAGAGAGATGAACAGACAGATACAGAGAGAGATACAGGGAGCGAGATACCGACAGCGATATAGAGAGAGATACCAAGCAGAGAGATACAGAGAGAAATATACAGAGAAATGTACAGAAAGAGAGAGAGTGAGAAAGGTACAGCGGGTGTGATAGAGATAGAGATAGAGAGAGACAGATACAGAGAGACAGAAAGAGAGAGACAGCAGAGAGAGATACAGAGATATAGATAAAGAGAGAAAGAGAGATGCAGATATGTATAGAAAGAGACAGAGAGAGAAAGAGAGCAAGAGAAAGAGAAAACGAGCCAGAGAGAGGGAGAGACAGAAAGAGAGAGAAATAGAGAGCGAGAGATAGAGTGAGATATTCGGAGAGAGCTGTTACGGAGAGATAGCCAGATAGAGAGTTGCAGCGAGGATGATAAGGAGAACGATACTGAGAGAGCGAGACACAGACAGCGTAATACAGAGAGTGAGATATTGAGAGGGACGTAGACATACAGAGTGAGATGCTGAGATAGAGCGATGCGGAGAGAGACATGCAGAGAGATATATACAGGGAGAACGATACCGGGAGAGGTATCGAGAGAGAGATTACAAAGCAGAGCGATTCAGAGAGATATATACAGAGAGAGAGGGGCACAGAGGGAGAGATATATACATCGAGAGAGTGCGTGACTGGGACAGAAAGAGAGAGGCACAGAGAGACAGAAAGAGAAAGACAGTGGAGAGCGAGAGAAACAGCAGGGGGAGAGAGATACAGAGAGAGATACATTGAGAGAGATACAGAGAAATAGATACAGGGAGAGAGAGATGCAGCTATATATAGAGAGAGATAAAGAGAGAGAGAGAGAGAGAGAGTTACAGAGAGAGATACAGATAAAAATATAGAGTCATGCATTGAGAGACATGCAAAGAGAGAGATTCACATACAGAGATACAGGAAGAAAGATAGAGGGAGCGAGATACAGAAAGCGAGACAGAGAGAGGCACCGAGAGAGTGAGATACAAAGCATAGAGATACAGTGCGAGATACATAGAGTTATACAGAGAGAGAGGGAAAGAAAAGTACAGAGGGCGAGACAAAGAGAGGCGCCGAGAGAGTGAGATACCAAGCAGAGAGATAACGTGCGAGATACACAGAGTTATACAGAGAGAGGGGGAAAGAAAAGTACAGAGGGCGAGACAGAGAGAGAGAGACGGAGAGACAGAGAGCCAAAGATAAAGAGGGAGATATACAGAGGAAGGGAAAGAAAGAGAGAGGATACACAGAGTTACGGGAGAGATACAGCGCAGGAGAGAGATGCAGAGAGAATGATACATTGAGGGGGAAACAGAGACATAGGTACAGAGAGAAAGCGATGCATATATATATATATAAATATAAATATATAAGTCTATATATTTAGAGAGGGAGAGAAAGGGGGTTTAGATGGAGAGAGCGAAAGAGAGAGGGAGGTAGAGATAGATACCGAGAGAGATGGAGAGAGTTACAGAGAGAGGGGGGGATCCAGTGAGAGAGATAAATGGAGGTATAAAAAGAGAAAGAGAGCTACAGAGACAGAGCTACAGAGAGAGAGATACAGAGAGCGAGAGCGAGACTGAGACGGATACAGAGATACGCATACAGAAAAATAGAGACAGAGAGACATAGAGAGAGAGATGCATGGAGACATATATATGTATATATATATATATATAGAGAGAGAGAGAGAGAGAGAGAACGATACAGAGATGGATGCATAGAGAGAGATATAGAGAGATATACAGGGAAATCTCGTGAGGGATACAGAAATATATATACCGAGAGCGAGAGAGAAATTGAGCTGCAGAGAGAGAGACACAGAGATTGAGATACAGAGAAAGAGATAAAGAGAGAGATGCAGAGAGACAGAAAGAGAGACAGCGGAGCAGCGAGAGGCACACAGAGAGATACAGAGAGAGAGATACATCGAGCGATATAGTGAGAGAGATACAGGGAGATACACAGACAGATATATATATATGTGTATATATATATATATATAAATATAGAGAGAGAGAGTTAGAGACAGATATACAAAGAGAGATATACAGAGAGAGCTTGATACAGGGAGACAACGAGCTAGAGATACAGCGAGAGAGAAAGCGAGAACGATAGAGAGCGAGATACAGAGAACGCGAGATACAGAGAGAGATATATAGAGTGATATACCGATACAGAGAGAGATACAGAGAAAGGTACAGAGTCATGCAGAGAGAAATGCAAAGTGAGGGATACAGAGAGAGAGATACACAGACAGAAATACAGAGAGAGAGATTCAGGGAGTGAGATACGGAGAGCGATGCAGAGAGAGGTATCGAGATAGAAATACCAAGCAAAGAGATACAGAGAGAGAGATGCAGAGATATAGATACACAGAGAGAGAGAGAGAGAGATGCACAGAGAGTGAGATACAGAGAGAGCGAGATACAGAGAGAGAGATGTAGAGATAAACATAGAGAGAAGTACAGACAAAGATAGAGGGACATAAATATATATTTATATCTATATATATAGAGAGAGAGAGGTACAGATAGAGAAATGGAGAGAGATGTACAGAGAGAGATATAGAGAGGAATACATAGAGATAGATAGAGACAGCGAGAGAGATAAATAGAGCTACACAGAGAGATACAGCGATTGAGATGCAGAGTAAAAGATACAGAGAGATAGAGACAAAGAGAGCGTGACAGAAAAACAGCGAGATACACGCAGAGAGATAGAAGGAGAGAGAGAGATGCAGCGAGAGATGCAGTGAGAGAGATAGAGAGGAATGGATTCAAAGAGAGATGCACAGAGATATATACAGTAAGAGATAGAGACATAGATATATACAGAGAGAGATACAGAGAGATATATACAGACGCAGAGAGATATAGAGGAGGTTTCAGAGAGGGGTGGGAGGGAGAGAATGATAGAGAAAGAGAAAGAGAGTGTGAGAAATACAGAGAGAGGCACACTGAGGGCTTGAGACAGACACGCAAAAAGAATGATACAAGTGAGAGGCACAGGGAGCGAGATTCAGAGAGCGATACAGAGAGAGGTACCGAGACATAGACATCAAGCAGAGTGAGACAGACATATATACAGAGAAATACAGAGAGAGAGGGGGAGGTAGAAAGGGAGATACATATATATGGAGAGAGATATAGAGAGTCAGAAAGAGAGGGAGGCAGTGGATAAGCAGAGATGCAGGGAAAGAGATATAGCGGGGGGGGGCGGAGGAGGGGGGGGGGTAGAGAAAAGCAGAGAGATGCTTTGGGAGAGGTGCAGAGGTATAGATACACGCAGAGAGTGATGCAGATATATATGTATATATATATATAGAGAGAGAGAGAGAGAGAAGTAGAGAGACACATATCGACTGAGATGCAGAGAGCGCGTGAGAGAGATACAGAGAGAGATACGCAGAGAGCGAGAGTGAGACAGAGACGGATACAGAGAGAAACATACAGAGAACGCGAGATACAGAGAGACAGGTATCGAGAGAGATATAGAGATACAGCGAGAGGTACAGAGAAAGATATAGAGTCATGCATAGAGAGACATGCAGAGAGAGAGATTCAGAGAGAGAGATTGAGGGAGTGACATACGGAGAGTGATACAGAGAGAGGTTCCGAGAGAGAGATGCCAAGCAGAGAGATACAGAGAGAGATACAGAGATATACAGAGAGAGGTACAGAGGGCGAGATACAGAGAGAGAGAGAAATACAGAGATATACAATGCGAGAGCTCCGGGGATATAAAGATAAATACAGGGTTGAGAGAGATAACCAGAGCTACACAGATAGAGATGCCGAGATTGAGATGCAGAGTAAAAGATACAGAGAGATAGAGACAAATAGAGCGTGACAGAGGAACAGCGAGAGATACATAGAGAGTTATACGGAGAGAGAGATACAGCGAGCGATACAGTGGTAAAGATAGAGAGGAATAGATACAGAGAGAGATGCACAGAGATATATATAGTAAGAGATAGAGACAGAGATATACAGAGAGAGAGAGATACAGAGAGAGATATGCAGACGTAGAGTGATAGAGAGAATGATTGAGAGAGAGGGGTGGGAGGGAGAGAATGAGCGACAAAGAGATAGAGAGATTCAGAGAGCGATACAGAGAGAAATACCGAGAGATAGATTCCAAGCAGAGCGAGACAGATATATATATATATACAGAGAAATACAGAGAGAGAGGGGGAGGGACAGAGGAAGATACATGTATATAGCGAGAGATATAGAGAGTCAGAAAGAGAGGCACTGTGGATAGAGAGAGATACAGAGACAGAGATATAGCGGGGGACAGATACAGAGAGATACATTGGGAGAAATGGAGAGATATAGATACACGCTGAGAGGGATGCAGATTATATATGTGATGTCAGAGAGTGGGTGGGCCTGAGGTCATGTCAGCCATTTTGCAGTTTAGATTTGCAGGTTTCTGGTTTCAGTTTTGAAAAGAGCTGGGTGTGTGTCTGTGTTTTGCAATGAGCTGGATCTCTGCCATCAAAGACTATCTCTGGATCATTCGGGTGATTTAAAGTAAAGCCGTTAACCTGATGTGATTTTGTTTCAAGGTGTTAAGTCTCTTGGAAGTTTGAAGGAACATTTTAAGGAATTATTTACTGATGCAATATTTTCTGAGTTATCTTTGAAGTAATGGGTGTTAATAGATCCAATGTTAATTTCAGATGTTAAGTTGAGTTCATAGAATAAACAGTGTTTTGTGTTTAAAAACTCACGTGTCCATAATTGTAATCCCACTCGTCGGAAAAAAGCCGAGTGCCAGGAAAAGCAACAAATCCATTATAGGGAGAGGTTGGTTGAACTCCATGATACATTTTGGGTTCTGAAAAAGCCTCTCACATAACAATTGGGAGCTCGAGGGGGATAAACGTCTATCTATTGGATTGGCTTTTGTGAACTTAAAGACAGTGAAGGATTGTTGCTTTTCCGGTGTGGTATTTTAGTTTAAGTGGGGAGAGTGTTGTAAACAATGGCTCTTTCAGAGGCTCAGAAGTTTTTTGGGGTGGAGAATGTTACACGTAGTACTTTACGGACAGAAACGAAAAGCAAACTGTTAGATTTGGCAAGAACATTGCAGTTAACATTACCTGACAAAATGCGAAAGGATTAGGTAATTCTGGCGGTGGTTAAGCATTTAAAGTTGCCTGAGATAGAGTTTGACTCATTGGAAATGGCAAAAATTCAGTTGCAAATTAAACAAATGGAACATGAGAAAGAATTAAAGCAGCTGGAATACGAGAGTGAGTGAGAGGGGAAAAAGGAAAAGAGAGAGAGAGGAAAAAGAAAGAGAAAGAGAGAGAAGAAAGAAAGAGAAGGAGAGAGAGAGGACAAAGAAAGAGAAAGAGAGTGAGGAAAAAGAAAAAGAGAGAGAAGAAAGGAGAAAAGAAAGAATAGCCATCGCAGAACAAAAAGAAAAAGAAAGGGAGATACAGATCAGGGAAAAAGATAAAGAGAGGGAGTTTGAACTTCAGAAAATGGCCATGAAATATGACCATCAGTTAAAATTGGCAGACGTCAAGGGAAACTTACAGTTGGATGATAGTGATGAGGATAGTGAGAAAGAGCGTCATAGTCGAAGGCTTGGGGGTGTGGGGGGGGAATCTATTTAAATATGTCCAAACATTGCCAAGGTTTGAGGAGAAGGAAGTGGAAGCCTTTTTCATTTAATTTGAGAAGATAGCTAAACAAATGAAATGGCCACAGGACATGTGGGTGTTACTGATTCAAACAAAACTGGTAGGTAGAGCGAGTGAAGTGATTGCACGGAGGGGGTATCTGGAACGTATGAGGAGGTGAAGAAATCCATCTTAAGTGCATATGAGCTAGTCCCTGAACTTTACAGATAACCGTTTAGAAAGTTAAGGAAATGATTTGGTCAAACATACATGGAGTTTGAAAGGCTCAAACAGAGTAATTTTGATAGGTGGATAAGGGCTTTGAAAATAGACCAAACGTAGGAAGCTTTCAGAGAAATTGTACTTTTGGAGGAGTTTAAAAATGCAATTCCTGAGGTAGTGAGAACTCATGTGGAAAGACAGAGGGTGAAATCTGCGAGATTAGCATCGGAAATGGCACATGATTATAAATTTAGCTCATACATCAAAGATTGGTTTCCGACATCAGTTTCAGCCGGTAAGGGATAGAAACTGCGGACATGAGAAATACTCAAGTGGTAAAGGTAAAGGTGATCTGATGGGAGACAATAAAGAGAGTACACCTCAGATGAAAAAAGAACTCCAGGAGGGTGGAAAAGAAATAAAAAATGTCAAATGTTTTCACTGTAATAAACTAGGCCATGTAAAGTCACAGTGTTGGTGGTTGAAGAAAAGCACGGGGAAGGCTGATGTCGTAAAACAGGATAAGACAGTGGGGTATGTTGGAGTGGTAAAGGAAGGCCCACGGGAAGCGAAGGAGGCGCAAACGATTGCACAGCCTGTTCAAGAAATAATTGTTAAGAAGGTGTCAGATGTCTTCAAAGAATTTACTTGTGTCGGTAACGTTTGCTCATATGTATCAGGAGGAGCAGGTAAAGAAGTCACAATTTTAAGAGATACAGGAGCTAGTCAATCTTTAATGGTAAGAGATGAGGAATTATGTAGTTTGGAAAGAATGTTGCCAGAAAAAGTGGTGATATGTGGAATTCAGGGTGAGAGGAGTAGCGTTCCATTATATAAGGTAAGGTTGGAAGTCCAGTGAAGAGTGGTGAAGTGGTAATAGGAGTAATAGATAAACTATCTTGTCCAGGAATACAGTTTATCTTGGGTAATGATATAGCTGGATCGCAGGTGGGAGTGATGCCTACTGTGGTTGATAAGCCAGTGGAAAATCTGAAGTGTTGAAGGACGAATATTGTGGGAGTTTTCCGGATCGTGTAGTAACAAGGTCGCAAAATCACTGTTAAGACAAGAGGAGAACTCAAAGAGTGAAGGTGTAGTTGAAGTGTAATTACCAGAAACGATTTTTGATCAGATGGTTGAAAAAGAACAAGAACAGGTGGAGGATGAGGCAGATATTTTTAGTTCAGGAAAATTGGCGGAGTTACAACAGAAAGAAGTAAAAATAAAACGGAAAAATCAGAAAGCATGTACGGACGAGGAAGCTCAGAGTGTTGGTATATTGTTATTACCGTAAAAATGATATCTTTGTGAGAAAATGGAGACCTGTACATATGCAGGCGCATGAAAACTGGGCAGTTCATCAAGTAGCATTGCCGGTAGGGTATAGAAAGGAGGTGTTGCAGTTCCACATGAGATACCAGTGGGAGGTCATTTGGGAATAAGGAAAACTCAAGCTAAAATCCAGAAACATTTTTATTCGCCTGGACTACATAAAGATGTAATTAAATTTTTTCAATCATGTCACACATGTCAAGTGATAGAGAAACCTCAAGCTGTGATAAAACCAGCGCCCTTAATACCCATTACAGCATTTGAGGAACCTTTTACAAGGGTACTGATCGATTGTGTAGGAACGCTGCCTAAAACAAAAAGTGGGAATCAATGCTTTTTGACTATAATGGATCTGTCTACTAGGTTTCCAGAGGACAATCCAGTACGTAATATTATAATTAAAGGGTTTGTGGAGGATTATTTACGAGAATTCTTTCCGAGATATGGACTACCCTCAGAAATTCAATCGGATCAAGGAACGAATTTTACTTCAAAGCTATTCAAAGAAGTTATGAATAGCTTAGGAATAAGACAATTTAAATCAATTGCGTGCCATCCAGAATCGCAGGGAGCGTTAGAAAGGTGGCATCAGACATTAAAGACAATGTTGAGGGCGTATTGTCAAGATTATCCAGAGGATTGGGATGAAGGAATTCCATTCATATTGTTCGCAATTAGGGATGCACCGAATTAGTCTACCAACTTTAGACTTTTGAACGAATTTTTGGTCATGAGGTAAGAGGCCAACTTAAATTGATTAAGGAAAAATTGGTGGGTGAGAAATCGGAAATTACACTGTTGGATTACGTGTCAAATTTTAGGGAACGATTAAATAGAGCAGGTGAATTGGCTAGACAATATTTGAAAGAAGCACTCAGGAATGGAATTGCCGGAAGGGCAGGAGATACATAATAATACTGATCTTTCGTGTCACGAATAGGCTTAAAATAACATTGCAATGGAGATACTGTGAAAGGCCCCTAGTCACCATACTCCGGCGCCTGTTCGGGTACACTCAGGCAGAATTCAGAAAGTCCAATTCACCTGACAAGCACGACTTTCGGGAATTGTGGGAGGAAACCGGAGCACCCGCAGGAAACCCACGCAGACAAAGGAAGAACGCGAAGACTCTGCAGGGAATCGAACGGTAATTCTGGCACTTTGAAGCAACAGTGCTAACCACTTCTTGGGCGGTTGAAAGCTGCTTTTATTGCTGGTTTGAGAACTAATTTGTCCATTGCGCTAGAATTGTGTTTCCCGAATGGAACCGATTGTCAACAACATACACGCTATTAGTAGGTCAAAGTGTTCAAATTGACTGTGATATGGATGCTAAGACTCGTACTTTCGACACAGAAACACAGTGCATCATTCCAGTCAACAACTACTGCTTTGCCTAATTCAAATGTATCACGGGAGTATAAATCCATGATGGGGAAATGCCAGTTTTGTGGAAAGGAAGGACATTGGGTCAGGTCATGCCAAGGTCGTCAACAGGAGGGCCAGGTATATGACGTTACTTGCGGAGAGCCATTCTCATGGTTGTGAACCTCGCCCACCCCCTGCCTGTGGGGGTAAACAACATCCCCCCTTGTTGGGTTAACTGTAGTCACCTTGTGGGGTCGGCACTGTTACATCGGACCTATTCTCACTCTCAGGCCGTTAAAATTGCCTGCCGACTAATTTTACATTTTTGCCATCTCCATATGCTGCCTGCTGCAACTAGAGTTCCAGCCTTCCCCTCGCCCCTTGTATCTCCCTCCTGTCTCCTCTTACCCGTATGTTTCATCCTTACAGCACCCCCACGCCCTCCCCTCCGGATTTACGCCCTACACCCTACATCTCTGCCACCTTCTTTTGCCCTTTGTTTTCCCTGAATTTCTTTCTTTCCCCTCCCGTCTGCCAGGCACGCCGCAGCCTCCTCCTTCACTGTACTCCCCATACAACAGCTTACTCGCTAGTGTAGTGACTCCCCTCATGGCCAGTCTCCACCATTGAAGCCCATAAGCCTCTCCCATCTCCCGCCATCCCCACATTTCTGCTCTCAGTCGTTCCTGCCCCTCCCGCCTCTCGCAACTCGGTTTCTAGCCCATGAGTGCTCTCAGTGCCTGCCTGGACTATTCTCATGGACCAATCTGTTGGCCTCCTCCGGGGCGTGGAAATACTACTCTTTCCCTTTGTCAGTGATCCATATATTGCCAGGTGAAGTATGACATCTGTGTTAGCTTTTTTCAAGAGCGGAGGTGTTGCTGTTAAATTCGTCCCAGCGTTTGGCCAGATCTTCCCCAAAGTCTTGGTACAAGCGGGTGGAATGTCCCTCCCACTTTTCCTCTCTTTCGCCCAACTCAGGATCCGCGCTGTGTCCTGCACCTTGTGGAATTTGCCAATTATCGCCCGTGGAGGTTCACCGGCTCTTGGCTGGTGTCGAGGTGATGTGTCCACCGGGAGCTTGGCTAAGACCTGATTAATGACCAACTTACTGAGCATCAGCGATATATATGTTTAGCTGTTTAGCACAGGGCTAAATCGCTGGCTTTAAAAGCAGACCAAGGCAGGCCAGCAGCACGGTTCGATTCCCGTAACAGCCTCCCCGAACAGGCGCGTAATGTGGCGACTAGGGGCGTTTCACAGTAACTTCATTTGAAGCCTATTTGTGAAAATAAGCGATTTTCATTTCATTTCATTCCATATATTCCGTGGGGTTCCTCTCCCGGCAGCCCCATGATTCTTGGGTTTTGACGTCGAGACCTGTCCTTCTGGTCGTCGGGCTTTTCTTCGAAGCTCCTCTGGGTCTTGATCAGTCTCGCCACCTCAGGTTTGAGTGTCGGAGTTCGATTCCCTTCGTCCGTGGCGGCCTTCGCGAGGTCTCTCGCCATCGAAACTTGGGTCACAAGCCGGCGTTCTCTTTTGTCCACAGCCTCGCTCAAAGTGGCCTCTCTCAGCTCCACTACTGTCTCGACGGCTGACCAGAAGATTTTCTTCAGCATATTCCTGCGGCTTTGGAGCTTGGAGGTGATGAAGCCCAAACGTCTGTCCATCAGCACATCGATCTGCGCTGAAAACCCTGTGGAGTCGGCCCTTCCTCGTCCCGTGCCACCTCTTGTGGCTGCAAACTCTGATGCTGAGATTTCCCTTTCCTCGTTCTTTTTGGCTCTTTCACCGAGCGGTTGGCTCTTTCCCATTCGTTTTTATTTATTTTTAGGGGGGTTTCTCGATCAGGTTTGAGGAGTGTGGCTGGGGTTGCGGGGGGGGGGGGGGGGGGGTTGGAAAGGGGGGCTCGTGGATATGTTTGTTCTCGTTTGATGGGATTAACAGGTCGTAATCGAGGTATACATGCGAGGCCCACCTTAATTGCGACCACATAGCTCATCGCCACACTGGAATTCCAGAACATTCTTCAACTGCTCTCTGAACTGAGTCTGTGAAACGGCATAAATCGCAGTGTTTGTGCAGCAACTCAGGAGCTGCAGCATGAACGAAAATTCCAGAACATAAGCATCTAAATATACAGACCGATACATCAGAAAATACATCCGCCACAAAATCGAATAAAACATTACCATTGACCATAACGAAATGAAATTGGCCGATATAACAAACAGTAAAATGATGGATTCCCTTCGGCTCTCCATCTCTGGGTCTCTGTGACTCTCCCCGCTGCTGTGAGCCCGGAGTCTCCTGCGGGCCCTGCTGCTCAGGACAATGTGTCTGACGGTGAGAACATTGAGCAGCAGAATCAGGGCAAATTGAACACACGGCGTTAGAATGTTGTGGAGGAACTCGATTGCCGTCCATTCCGGAGAGACCATCACCCCTTCTATGATATCACAAAACCAGGGGAAGTTCACCAGCAAATACAGACCTGTGAACATAAAGTACCAGAAAATATTCTTCAAACAGCTCAGCACAGTCACTGTTCCCAGAACCACAGCCGCCGTTTTCTCGCTGCAATATTTACTTTTCAGCTTCGGGCAACAAATGGCCACAAATCGATCAAAGGTGAAAGTGACGGTGAACCAGACAGAACAGTCAGTGGCTGCATTAAGCAGGACGGCGTGGATATTACACACGGGGATGGACCGCAGGAAATAAAACTGCTGATCAAAGACAATCGGAATGTGTCTCAATATTAGGTCGAGAATCACGACCAGGAGATCCCCCACTGCCATGGCCACCAGGTAACAAGTCACACATTTGGACAATCTACATTTTTTTCTCTTCAGGATCACAATTGTGATGATGTTCACTGTGGGAAGGGATATTTTTAAAAATTACCCCCAGAACCCAAAGATGTGCCGGTTAGGTGGATTGGCCACTCTTTTGAGGTTCACCAACAAAACAGAAGAAAGGAAACAAACTGACGGACAAAGTAAAAAAGGGCCGCTCCTGTTAGCGGCACTGCCCGAACATAACAAATATCAACAAAAACTTAAAAAACATCAGGTAAGAGTTCAGTTAAAGGGTCAATAAAACATCCCAGCCCCTGCGGTGCCAACCGGGCCCGGAGGCCTCGATGGTGCCCGTGGACACCGCATGCTCCCTTTGCAGGGACACACAGCAGCAAATGTCGCCGCAAAGGAGGGACAGACAGTCTTACCAGACCAGCCCCTTGGTCGCCCGCTGCCTGGATTTAAGAATGGCACGCTTCGCCAGGCCCCGGAGCAGGTTCACAAGGAGGTCCTCCACCTTCCCCGCCCCTCTCCGCACCGGGTGCCCGTAGGTCAGATGCTTGGTACTGAAGTGTAAACAAGACTCCAGCAAAAGATTGGTTGGAAAGGTCAAAAGGGAGTGCAACCTATAACATAACATAGACATTGTCCACGGACTCCACAAGGTCTCAAACATGACAGCCCTTCTGGGAGACCGTAAACCGGTGCAATCGGTGATTGTTCGGCACTGCTGCATGTAACACACTCCACCCCAGGTCCCCAAGATTAAGGGGAAGGACTCCTCCATAGAGGGACCTCCAGTGGGGACCTCCGCCGCCGGATGGCAAAACGGCACGACATGGCGTGTCGGGACTGGCAAGGGTAAGGAGGTGAAGGGTGGGCAGCAGCAGCCCATAGAGGAAACGCTTCCGCATAGTGCGAAAAGGCAAGGACGGCATTTCCGCGAAGCGGCTAGGCTTGTGGGACACTAGCCCAGGAGGGAGGTTTAGGGGCCCAGGGCCAATGTAGAATTCCGCCTTTAAAGGAGTTCGCCCTGATGGGATACCACCACACACCGGCACCTCCTCCAAACCGCGAATGCCATCGGGTCCGAGTACAGTCATTTTGAGGTCACGGATGGCATTGGTCGCGAGCCGGACGTCCACCACCACACGGTGTGCTAACTCGTGGTGTGTCATCCAGCCCACTCCTCCGCCACGCAGCACGTCCCCGATCCTGGTCACCCTGGCAGCCACAGCTCGCTCCTCCGCCAGCCACTCGAAATGGTATTGGTGGAGGAGCGGACTCCGGAGCAGCGGCCCCCTGCCACCAGCCACCACTCCTGACCGGGGGGGGGGGGGGCGGGGAAGTGACATGTTACAGACTTTGAGACGGTCCTGGTAACAGCTGCACGTCAGAATTCTGGCCGTGCACCTGGCGGAAGAAATGCATCGCCAAGGCATGCAGTCGTGGTGGGAGCTCAACAAATATAGGTGTCGCCGCAGGTGCTGAATGTGGAAGGTCGCCACCTGCGTGCGAATGCACACCAGCGCCTGGCCGCCCTCCCGAAGTGGGAGATTCAGAGCCTCGTCCCAGTGCAGTCTCTTGTCCCAGAATAACTCTACAAGCATTCTCTAGATCTTCTTGACAAAGGCAGGGGAAAGGGCCAAAGTGACCTGTCG
Source organism: Scyliorhinus torazame (assembly GCF_047496885.1). Classification (NCBI taxonomy): domain Eukaryota; kingdom Metazoa; phylum Chordata; class Chondrichthyes; order Carcharhiniformes; family Scyliorhinidae; genus Scyliorhinus; species Scyliorhinus torazame. Next base: position 59,714,131 of record NC_092729.1, on the reverse strand, counting down.
GTACCACAACATGGAGGATATCAGCTGGTTTATGACGAGAACTCGACCCCTGTAAGGCAGCCCTCAGAGCAGTCCTGTCCAGCGTCTCAAGCGAGCGGTGAACGTGGTTTCAGCTCCTGCCAGTTAGCCGGCCCGGATTCCTGAGCCGGGCAATGATGGACTACTAAGTAGAGGGGCTGGTCCTGCTACTGGTGAAATGCCTGAGCTCCTCTGGCAGAGGGTCCGTCTGCCACGGTCCGACCAGGAGTCTGGAACATTTGGCCCAGTTGAGCCTGGCAGAGGATGCGTCGGAGTACACAGCCTGGCACACTCGCATTCTCCGCAGGTCAGCAGGGTCAGTGAACATGAGGAAATGCAGTGAGAGAGATACAATGATCGAAATACACAGAGAGAGAGGTACATAGAGAGATGCAGGGAGCATGATGCAGAAAGAGCGATACAGATGGAGTGAGATCTAGAGAGCGCGAGTGACAGCAATTAATTCATTCAGAGTGAAATGCAGAGGGAGAGAGAAACATAGATAGAGTGGTACAGAATGTGTGATTCATATAGAGAGACACACAGAGAGATACATAGAGTGAGATGCATAGAGAGACATAAAGAGAGAGAGAGACGGAGATAAAGAGACACAGAGAGAGCAATATAGAGAGAGCGATATAGAGAGAGATACAGAGCGAGATAGGTAAAAGGGGGAGCGATACAGAGAGAGACACTTAGAGAGATACGTAGACTGATATACAGAGAGAGACAGAGATATAGAAACACAGAGAGTGAGATTCAGAGAGAGAGACACGTGGAGATAGATAGAGAGAGAATGCGAGGCGCAGAGAGAGTGATACAGACATAGAGATACAGAGCGAGAGGTACAGAGAGATAGCAAGAGGGAGGGAGGTACAGAGAGTTACGGAGATGGACGTACAGAGAGAGATAGATAAAGTCATAGAGATACAGAGAGAGAGGTACAGAGACGGAGATAGAGGTACAGAGAGAGATACAGAGTAGATAACGAGAGATGCTGAAAAGGAGGGAGATACAGGGGGAGCGATACCGAGGGAGAGATACAGGAAGAGAGTCAGAGAAAGAGATACGGAGAGAGGGCTATAGAGAGAGAGAGCGACAGAGAGCGAGAGGTATAGAGGGAGATAGACAGAGAGGTATACAGAGAGAGATACAGAGAAACAGCAACAGAGGTCGATTCATTGAGAGAGCAATACAGAGGGAAATACAGCGAGAGAAATATACAGAGAGAGAGACAGTGAGGGAGACAGAGACAGATACAGGGCGAGTCATAAAGTGAGAGTGATACAGAGAAAGTGTCATAGATCGAGGCACGAAGAGAGATACAGAGGGATAAATCCAGAGCGAGAGATACAGAGAGAGGAATACAGAGTCACGGAGCTACAGAGAGAGATAGAATAATAGAAAGCTACAGAAAGAGATGTAGAGAAAGAGCGGCACAGAGAGAGATACAGGGGGAGTCAAACAGAGAGAGAGATAGAGAGAGTGAGGGAGTACGGAGAGAAATCCAGAGAAAGACAGCGAGGGATGCTGACGAGGGATACAGAGAGACACAGAGAGAGGTAGTACAGAGGGCGAGAGAGATACAGAGAGAAAGTAGTACAGGAAGAGAGACAAATATAGTCATCGACGAGGTACATAGAGAGTTACAGAGAGATATACAGAGAGTGATACAGAAAGAGGGAGATATAGAGAGCGCGAGATAACGCGATTGATTCGTGGAGAGTGAAATACAAAGAGGGAGATGCAGAGAACGATATACATAACGAGCGAGATACAGAGGAATAGACACAATAGAGAGATGCAGGGAGAGAGGAAGTGCAGAGAGAGAGAGATACAGAGAGAGAGAAACAGAGAGGTACAGGCAGACCGAAAGTGAGAAAGAGAGATACAGAGAGAGTGATACAGGGGGGGGGGGGAGAGAGACACACAGTCATGGAGGTACAGAGGGCGAGGTACCGAGAGACACACAGTGAGAGTGATACAGAGAGAGTGGTACAGAGAGAGAGAGAAGTACAGACAGAGAGAGGTACAGGGAGACACAGAGAGAGTGATACAGAGAGTAATACGGAGAGAAATAGAAGTACAGACAGGGCGAGGTACAGGGAGATACAGAGAGAGTGAGACAGGGAGAGAGACACACAGTCATAGAGGTACAGAGCGAGATAAAGAGAGAGATACAGAGAGAGTGATACAGAGAGAGATACAGAGATAGAGAGAGATTCGTACAGAGAGAGCGATGTACAGAGAGAGATACAGAGAGAGTGATGCAGCGAGAGAGATACAAAGAGAGAGGGAGGAGTATAGAGAGAGATAGAGAGAGAAATAGCGAGAGATGCTGAGAGAGATACACAGACAGAGCTGCAGCGAGAGATAAACGATAGGTGAGACAGAGAGGGGGATACAGAGAGAGAGACAGGGATGGAGGAAGAGAGAGATACAGGGAGAGGGATACAGAAAAAGAGGGATATAGAGTGCACGAGCAACGGCGATTGATGCATTGTGCAATTGAAAATATGGAAAAACGTGTCATTTGAAACATGGAAGTCTGGCAATACTTGAACTAAGAGAAAAATGAGAGAATATAGGAAAAAAACACGAAAGGTTAACAGCAGCTCGCAGGAGAGGAATGTAAAATGCAGATAGCCTTGGTCAAACAGGCTTAGCAAACAACACACGCAGGTCTTTCAAGTCACAATCGAGTGAATTTTAGTATAAAGCTAAAAACAATATTTCACACCTTCATTGAAGTTAAGTAAGCAGCTGGAAAGGAAAGGATGAGGTTCAGTTGAATTCTAGGTGTGAAATTTTGCTAACACCAGGTGAATATGGGAAGCTGGAGATAACATGTCTACGAGAACACAAATTAGGCCCAAATCAAAGTCAAAACTATGAGCTGAGGACACAATTTGATAATAATAAAACTATGAAATGACAGGAGCCAAAATTCACACCGCTATTGAAATCAAAGCATTTTTCAACATCACAAAGGAAACAATTGAGGTTGTTTTCGTTGGAGAGAAGAAGGTTAAGAGGAGACTTAATAGAGGCATACAAAATGATCAGGGTGTTGGATAGGGTGGACAGTGAGAGCCTTCTCCCGCGGATGGATATGGCTGGCACGAGGGGACATAGCTTTAAACTGAGGGGTAATAGATATAGGACAGAGGTCAGGGGTAGGTTCTTTACGCAAAGAGTAGTGAGGCCGTGGAATGCCCTACCTGCTACAGCAGTGAACTCGCCAACATTGAGGGCATTTAAAAGTTTATTGGATAAACATATGGATGATAATGGTATAGTGTAGGTTAGATGGCTTTTGTTTCGGTGCAACATCGTGGGCCGAAGGGCCTGTACTGCGCTGTATTGTTCTAATATAATCAGAGATCTATGAGATGAGGTCATGCTCAAAATGAATACTTAGTCGTGCGAGGAAAATTCAGATTAAAGGTACCTTTTACAATCCAAGTGAAAGAAACTTTACAATAAAGTCATAAAATCTTAATAACTGTTACAAAAATACATAAACCCTGAGAAAGAGGCAGAGCAGGAGGGAAGGAATCAGAGTCAGCTCTCATAGCTCGGTCATGGGAAAGGGACAGAGAAGGCAGCCGAGCAGAACAGTGAATCCATCTGAGAAAGACCTCCAAAAGCTAAAAGGAGGAGGCAGAGGCAGCTCTGAGGCAGAGGGAAGTGTCAGCAGAGGGAGCTCTCATAGCTCGGTACATGGGATCGACAAGACATAGCAACCGAGCTAACCAGCGAATACATCTAAAGAAGACCATACTTTAAAGAAGATTGATTGTCAAGGTGGGCCTGAAGGTCCCTTCAACCAACCAGGAGGGTCCAGATGCAAGATCTTTTTGCCTTTCTGTAAAGACAGTGATTGCAGCTTTTAAAAGAAAAAATATGGCAATAAAATAACGTAAAAGTTTTAACCTGAAACATTGGTTATTCCTAAACCTATTTTACTTACTTAGCAACGCAGGACCCAGGACATCGATGCTACTAAGTGGTAAGTAGGTGAATTTATTCTACGAAGATATGGGTTATACCAGGTGTTAACTTGAAAATATAGTTTGACCTGAATAGCACCAACCTAGGAGTCAGGGAGTGAGAATCCCTGTTCACCATTCAGAATGTCGGCCCTTTTTGGTATAGGGGGACTTCTAAAAACAGTGGTGAGTATTCAGCAACATAGCGCCTAACGTTTAAGTAAAACCGTGTTAATTACGCCGAGTGGGTTGCTTTATTTTCTACATAGCACCCGACGTGTTAACATCGTGTTAATTACGCCCAGCCGGTTGATTTGCTTTCTCCATGGCACCCAGCGTGGAGGCCTGGGATATTAGAAGTTTCTAGGTAAAGCGAGGCTAAAATATTAGAAGTTTCTAACTGAGCAGAATGGGGGGCTAGTGTGGGGGCTGGAATATTAGACGTTTCTAGTTTCCAAGAAACGATTGGAGTATTAGGAGTTTCTGACCGGCACAAAGGCTAGAATATGATAAGTTTCTGGTCTATTGGTGAGTCAGACTTTACCTGCCGAGTTTAGTCTGGAAAGTCATGTGTGCTTGACTTTTGTAAGGATATTCTGTGGATCGAGGGGACAAAAACTCAGGTTAGGTGTGAAAATCAGCAGACAAGAAGAAACTGGCCCTGAGAAAAAGCATGCAAATAGCCCATGTCTGGAAAGTGATCACAAATGGAACCTCACCAGTCTGACAGAGGAAGTAAAAAAGGACCTGCAAAGATGGAACACACTCCCACTCTCCCTCGCGGGGAGAGTCCAGACGATCAAAATGAAGGTACTGCCCAGGTACCTCTTCCTACTTAGATCCATTCCGATCTAATTCCACAAGGCCTTTTTCAAAGCGCTGAACAAACTAATCATGGCGTTGGTATGGGGGGGGCGGGGGTGCGGGAAGAATGCTAGGATCCCAAAGAAGGTCCTAAAAAAATCAAAACAAAGGGGGGTTGCTAGTCCTCCCAAACCTTGAATTCTACCACTGGGCGGCTACGGCCGAGCGAACAAGGGGATGGATCAAGGCGCCAGAAGCCGAGTGGGTGCGCGCAGAAGAGGCCTCCTGCATGGGAACCTCCCTCCGGGCCCTCGCCACGGCGGCACTTCCATTCCCACCCAAAAAACATTCCAGTCGCCGGGTGGTGATAGCCTGGAACCAACTACGGCAGCAATTTGGCCTGACCAAAATTTCGGACAAAGCTCCCATCTGCAATAACCGTAGGTTTACACCAGCACTGACTGACGCCATCTTCAAAAGTGGGGGCAGGACGGAGGGACACTGACAGTCACTGACAGACCTATACACGGACGGCAGGATCGCAACACTGGACGAACTGACAAGAGAGATTCTAGCTAGCTAGCGGGAACGAGCTAAAGTATCTACAGCTCAAAAACGTCCTACGAAAGGAGACAAGAACGTAGCCACAACCGTCACAACAGACACTACTGGAAGAACTACTGGACGCAAGCATACTAGGCAATGGAAACTGTAGTGACATGTATGGCCAACTGATAGAAAGGGCCAACACCGTACTGGACGCAACAAGAAAGAAATGGGAGGAGGACCTGGGGATTGAGATAGCGGGGGGGGGACTCTGGAGCGAAGCACTGCATAGTGTGAACTCCACCTCCACGGGCGCAAGGCTCAGCCTGGCGCAACTAAAAGAGGTACATAGATCCCACTTGACAAGAACCCGTATGAGTAGGTTCTTCGCGGAGTCGGAGGATAGATGTGAACGGTGCCAAGGAGGCCCGGCAAACCACGCCCACATGTTCTGGTCCTGCCCCAGGCTTGCAGGGTACCGGACAGCCTTCTTAGAGGCGATGTCCAAAGTGGTGGGGATGAGGGTGGAGACATGCCCGAAAGTGGCGGTCTTCGGGGTTTCAGACCAGCCAGATCTATTCATGGGGAGGAGGGCGGACGCCCTTGCCTTTGCCTCCCTGATTGGCCGATGTAGAATCCTGTTCGGCTGGCGGTCAGCAGCACAGCCCAAAGCTGCAGACTGGCTGTCCGACCTCTCGGAATCTCTCCAAATGGAGAAAATCAAATTCGCCATCCGAGGGTCAGACAACGGCTTCCACAGAACGTGGGAGCCATTCACGCAAATGTTCTGGGACCTGTTTGTGGCCAATGAACGAGAGGAAGAATAGCCAGGTAGCCAAGAATCAGGGGGATGTAGCCGGGGCATGAGGGGGTGGGGGGTGGACCGGGAGAGGGGGGAATCAAGTCTACGAGGAAAAAAAGGCGAAGCACGGAAGGGGGGAGGGCAGGGGAGAGGGAAGAGACAGGGAACAAGAGAGGAGAATCAGGAAGGGGGGGAGGCAGGGAAATGATAGCCGGAGGGAAGGCACGGGATACAATAACGAACAGGGCATCGCCAGGAGTAGGGAACGAGGAGAATGAAGACGAAAGATGGGAGGAACGGCAGAAGTGGTAGTGAGCACGAGACGGCAGCGAGATCCGTCCGGGAGAAGCGACAGCAACACCAAACCCATTCGAGCATTGCCCACTGGAATTGTCTCACCGGCACGCGAATGTATATTTACCTCCCCGGTCTCCCCCCCCCTTCCCCCCGCCCCCCCCCCCCTCCCGGCCTGGCAAACAGTCGCCAACTTCCGTGTTGTAAATAATTTTGCCAGTCGTACAGAATTGCTGCTGTTGAGCTGGTGGACAATACCCTACCAGTTATCCTTTTTTAAAATTGTATAATTCTTTCTTTTTTACTATTTCCTATTGTCTTTTCTTTGATATGTTTGGGTTTGCCCTTCTCTTCTATATATATGTGTGTGTGTATGTATATATTTATATGTATATATATATATATATGTTTCTTATCCTGTGTACATAATGGTAAATATACTTTGTTCAAAATCCCAAGAAAAACATTTATGTTTAAAAAATACATTGTAGAAGAAGCAAATATATTGGACCAAAAGTTAGATTACGAGAATTACTATTATTTGCAGTATCAGGAAATGAGAATCTGATGGCAGGAAAAGATTTAATAAAAATTGATGCAGGAAAAATTAAGATATTAAAAACTATTGACAATCATAGAATTTAGAGTGCAGAAGGAGGCCATTCGGCCCATCGAGTCTGCACCGGCTCTTGGAAAGAGCACCCTACCCAAGGTCCACACCTCCACCCTATCACCGTAACCCAGTAACCCCACCCAACTCTAAGGGCAATTTTGGACACTAAGGGTAATTTTATCATGGCCAATCCACCTAACCTGCACATCTTTGGCCTTGTGGGAGGAAACCCACGCGGAGGATGTGCAGACTCCGCACAGAGAGTGACCCACGCCGGAATCGAACCTGGGGCCCTGGAGCTGTGAAGCAATTGTGCTATCCACAAGGCTACTGTGCTGCCCTTAAACAATACAGAGGAAGTTTGGGTGAAGCTACCAACTAAGACTGCAGGAACAATAATCAGTAAAGCTGTAAAATGTAAAGACAAGATCGTTCAGAATCTGGCTAAACATACAGTTGAATTAGAGAAGCATGGTGTCTGGAGCAAAATAAATTGTATCACAATTAAAACACATGGCCCAATTGGTGGGAAGACAGTGAAGTGAACCTCGTTAGCAGCATTGATAGGACAGATGATCAAGTTAAAATGTCATGTCTGGAACTTACCTTCATAAAGATCCTGTCGTAATCAAGATAAAGTAACTAAGGAAAAAACGGTAGCAATACATGAATGTATCAGGGTAAGGTTTCGACCAGATTGGATCACTGAGTGAGCAAAAGAGTAGAAGATGGGATTTTTCGAATCTCACTCAGGGTGCAATGACAGAAGGAGGAGGCTCAACAGGCCTTAATTGTATGATGTATCAATGATAAGGAAAATAAACCAGTTCAAAAAGAAAAAGGAAAGAAATGGTGGCAAAATAAATCCGGAAGTTCTGGAGAGGGCACTTCTGGAGTATCCAAACAAAAATAGAATGTACAAGTAAAGAATAGGGCAATCACCACCCTTGACCTGTCCAGTTGATTTTTCAGGTGGAAAAAATAAATAACAGACAGACCAGTTCACAAGAAGGAAGAGAACTACTCTCCATAGAAGAATGTTTTAAACAGAATTGGGGGAAAACTAATTGTACAATTGGCGACATATTTGAGAGAATTAAATGACAGAGCCCGAAGGAAAACTTTACGGGTTAGAAACAAACCAAAATATCAAATTATTACTGAGCAGTGAAACCTCTGGTCAGACATCTCTAACTGGACATCAGCTGATGGATGATCTGCGGTCTCTACGGGGTATGTACTACGCGGTGGATCTATTAAGGGTCTCGGCAGACAGCAGCGACTGACGAGGAACCCCCACATGCTAAATGACAATAGTTTAAGAATTTGTGTAGCTTGATGCCACGGTGGGAAAATTATTACCAATGGAGCAAACAGTATTGCATTGACGAGTTGTAATAGTTATTAAGGAAGAAATGTCATGTAAATTGTTAGGGACTGTTATGTATTTAAGATAATGGGGTTTTCGTGTGCCGTTCAAGAACTTGATCCGTATTTCTAAACTGTGTGAATGTTTTAATAGAGGGTGAATAGTGGTAGTTTAGTGTGTTTTCTTGATTTAACTGCATAGAACATCACGAATAATATCGATGTTGTTAACACGCCATATTTTATAGGTAATGACTATTGGTCCTAAAGCCACGAAGGGATGTGTCGATATTGTACTTTATTATTAATGTTGAAATTGTGATAACTGCTGAAATTATGTAAGGTTGTAACACACAGTCTATTTGTCTGGTTAGGTAATGACTACTATGTTAAGATAAGACTTACATTTTTACTGTGTATTTAAAAATATGGAGAATTTATTTAGAAAAAGAAAAGTGATAGTTCGATGTTGTTTTGTGAATACCACAGTATTGGCATATTATGTTGCAAATGTTGTAATGGAAAATATACACTTTCATGTTGTAAGGGAAATGATAACAGACGAAAGTGATTTTAAGGACATTTGTCAGAAAGATATTCTCTCATGTATACCAGGGGCTGGCCGATATACATGGTTCAGGACAATGTTAGACATTACTGTGGAGAAGTTAGGAATAGAAGCAGGATCGATTGAGCCTTTTAAATTGATGACGCAAGGGAATCAGTGGGTGGTACATTATATCATAATTTACCATTCCAATGAGACACGGAAAGCAATTTGGATGACGGAAAAAATGGGACACTTAACAGCCAGTGATGAATAAAAGACCTTTTTGGTTACTGATGGACTGAGCTCTGTGCTGTTTCTAAGGGACATGAGGAAGCTTTAACAGTGCTGTTACCCCAAGGAAGTACAATGTTTTGGAGGTAGAGGAGCACACGGATATAGCCATTGGGTTACCTTCCTGAGCACCTTCAGCTATAGTTCACCGTAATTGGACTTGAGGAAAGAACTTAGCAACACTGGTCTGTGATATGGATACATTTCCGAGTTGAATTTGGTGCACAATTTAAAATTACAACACATACATACAAATGACTAAGATCGGGGATCAATGTTGGTCAGTACAATTGGTTGGGGGGGGGGGGGGGGGGGTGGGGGGGGGGGGGATAATTGATTAAAAATACAGTTATGTTTCAAATGAAAAGACGGAGTGTAATTGAAAATATGGAAAGATGTGTCATTTGAAACATGCAAGTCTGGCAATACCTGATCTCAGAGAAACATGAGAGAATATAGGGGAAAAAACCCACGAAGGGTTAACAGCAGCTGCCAGGAGAGGATTGTAAAATGCAGATAGCCTTTGTCAAGCACGCTCAGCAAACAAAACACGCAAATCTTTCAAGTCACATGGAACATAGAATATAGAAAATACAGCACAGAACAGGCCCTTCGGCCCACGATGTTGTGCCGAACCTTTGTCCTAGATTAATCATAGACTATCATTGAATTTACAGTGCAGAAGGAGGCCATTCGGCCCCCTGACTCTGCACCGGCTCTCGAAAGAGCACCCTACCCAAACTCAACACCTCCAACCATTCACCAAGGGCTATTTTGGACACGAAGGGCAATTTATCATGGCCAATCCACCTACCCTGCACATCCTTGGACTGTGGGAGGAAACCGGAGCACCTGGAGGGAACCCACGCAGACACGGGGAGGACATGCAGACTCCGCACAGACAGTGACCCAAGCCGGAATCGAACCTGGGACCTTGGAGCTATGAAGCAATTGTGCTATCCACAATGCTATTGTGCTGCCCTTAAGAACAAATAAATCTACACGATATCATTTTACCGTAATCCATGTACCTATCCAATAGCTGCTTGAAGGTCCCTGATGTTTCCGACTCAACTACTTCCACAGGCAGTGCATTCCAAGCCCCCACTACTCTCTGGGTAAAGAACCTACATCCGATATCCCTCCTATATCTTCCACCTTTCACCTTAAATTTATGTCCCCTTGTAATGGTTTGTTCCACCCGGGGAAAAAGCCTCTGACTGTCTACTCTATCTATTCCCCTGATCATCTTATAAACCTCTATAAGTCTCCCCTCACCCTTCTCCGTTCCAATGAGAAAAGGCCTAGCACCCTCAACCTTTCCTCGTAAGACCTACTCTCCATTCCAGGTAACATCCTGGTAAATCTTCTTTGCACCTTTTCCAAAGCTTCCACATCCTCCCTAAAATGAGGTGACCAGAACTGTACACAGTACTCCAAATGTCGCCTTACCAAAGTTTTCGAGTGAATTTTTGTATAAAGCTAAACACAATATTTCACACCTTCATTGAAGTTAAGTAAGCAGCTGGAAAGGAAAGGATGAGGTTCAGTTGAATTATTTGACACTTCGAGGAGTGAAAGTCTGCTAACACCAGGTGAATATGGGAAGCTGGAGATAACATTTTTACGAGAACAAAAATTAGACCCAAATCAAAGTCAAAATTATGAGCTGGGGACACAAATTGATAAGAATAAAACTAGAGAAATGACAGGAACCAAAATTCACACCCCTTTTGAAATCAAAGCATTTTTGAACATCACAAAGGAAACAATATAATCAGAGATCCATGAGATGAGGGCATGCTCAAAATGCATACTTAATCGTGTTAGAAAAAATCAGATTAAAGATACCTTTTACAATCCAGGTGAAATAAACGTTACTTTACAATAAAGTCATAAAAATTAATAACTAGTTAAAAAAAATATAAAGGCTAAGAGGCAGAGAAGGAGAGAAGGAATAAGAGTCAGCTCAGAGGCAGCTCTCATAGCTCGGTACATGGGGACGACAAGCCATAACAACCGAGCTAACCAGCGAATACATTTAAAGAACACCAGACTTTAAAGAAGATTGATTGTCAAGGTGGGCCTGAAGGTCCCTTCAACCAACCAGGAGTGTCCAGAATAAAGATCGTTTTACCTTTCTGTACAGACAGTGATTGCAGCTTTTAAAAGAAAAAGTATAATAATAAAATAACTTAAACGTTTTAATTTTAAACAGTGGTTATTCAGAAGCTGACTTTACTTACTTCGCAACGCAGGGCCCAGGACATCGATGCTACTAAGTGATAAGTAGGTAAAATTCTTCTATGAAGATATGGGTTATACCGGGAGATAACTTGAAAATATAGTTTGCCCTGAATAGCACCCATCTAAGTCTGCATAGGAGTCAGGAAGTGAGAATCCCTGTTCACCATTTAGAATGTCGGCCCTTTTTGGTATAGGGGGACTTCTAAGAATAGTGGTGAGTTTTCAACAACAATTGAGAGTGAAATACAGAAGGAGACACACAGAGAAAGATCAAGATAGAATGTGAGACGGGGAGAGAGATGCAGAGCGAGAGAGAGATTCAGAGAGACACATAGTGAGTTACAGAGATAGATATAAATGCAGAGAGACACAGAGGGGGATAAAGACCTGGAGATACAGGGAGCGAGATACAGAGTGAAAGAGCTGCAGTGATAAAATACAGAGAGAGGCAGGTACAGAGAGGGAGAGAAAGATATAGAGAGAGAGACATACAGTCATAAAGATACAGGAGAGGGAAGTACAGAGCGATGCAGAAAGAGTGATACGGAGAGAGAGAGATACAGAGAGAGATACAGAGAGAGATAAGTAAAGAGAGAGAGATACAGAGAGACAGCGAGTGATGTTGATAGAGATACACAGAGATAAATACACACACAGAGATAATGAGAGAGAGATACACGGTGGGAGAGACTGAGCGAGAGATACAAAGAGAGAGAGAGATGGAGACACAGAGAAAAATACAGGGAGAGGGATACAGAGAGAGTGATACAGAAAGAGAGAGATATAGAGAGCGCGAGCTACAACGATTGATGCATTGAGAGAGAAATACAGAGGGAGATACAGAGCGATACAGAGCGAGAGCTAAAGAGATAGAGAGATATAGTCATAAAGATACAGAGAGTGAGAAGTATAGAGAGATGCAAAATGTGATACAAAGAGAGATATAGAGAGAGAGATTTAGGGAGAGAGACACATAGAGAGCTACAGAGTTATATAGAAATGCAGAGAGACACAGAGAGGGATACAGAAATGGAGATACAGGGAGCGAGACACAGAGAGAGAGCTGCAGTGATAGAAATACAGAAAGAAAGAGATACAGAAAGGGAGAGAGAGAAATACAGAGAGAGAGAAAAAACAGAGAGAAACAGAGCGAAGATATGATGATAGAGATATACAGTCATAAAGATAGAGACAGAGAGAGGGAGAGAGAGGGATAATTATAGAGAGATACACAGAGTGTCGCATTGCGAGAGAGACAGAGAGATCGATACAGAGATACAGAACCAGAGAAACAGAGAGAGATACAGAGGGACACAGAGGTACAGAGAGAAAGAGAGAGAGATACGGAGAGAGACAGCAATAGATGCAAAGCGAGAGATAATGAGTGAGATACAGAGAGAGAGAGACAGAGAGTCACATAGAGGCAGTTGCAGAGCAAGAGATACAGAGATAATGCGTGACGAAGAGATAGATATAGAGAGCGCTATACATAGAGAGTATTACAGAGAGGGTGTTACAGAGGGGAAGAGATTCAGAGGGAGACACAGAGAGATGCAGAGAGAAGTAGATAGCGAGAGATGCAGGGGGGAGGCAGAGAGAGATACAGAGGGAGGGATTCAGAGATTGTGATACAGGGAGAGAGATGCAGAAAGAGAGCTACGATAGAGAAACAGCTAGAGGGAGGTACAGAAGGAGAGGGACACACAGGAAGAGATATAGATTGAGAGCGAGATACAGAGAGATTGGATTGGATTGGCTTTTGGTTGTATTGTGTTTACTGTCACGTGTACCGAGGTACAGTGAAAAGTATTTTTCTGCGAACAGCTCAACTGATCATTAAGTACATGAAAAGAAGAGAAAAATGATACAGAGACATACAGAGAGAGAGAGATACAATCATAGAGATGCAGAGAGGCAGAGGTAGAGAGTGATGCAGAGGGTATGATACGGGGCAGTGAGATACAGTCATTGAGATGCAGAGAGAGAGAGGTAGAGAGAACCGCAGAGGGAATGCCACGGAGAGAGATACAGAGAGAAAGAGAGCGAGGGGTAGAGAGAGAAACGGAGAGAGAGTGAGATGAGAGAGAGACAGTGAGAGATGCAGAGATGGATAATCAGACAGAGGTACAGAGAGAGAGAGAGACAGAGAGAGATAAAGAGAGAGATATACAGAGAGAGATTCATAGAGAGATAAAAATACAGAGAGTCAGAGAGGGAGACAGAGAGAGATACTGGGAGAGAGATACAGTGGGAGGGAGATATATAGAGAGATACAGGGACAGAAACAGGGACAGAAAGACAGAGAGAGATGCAGAGACAGATACAGAGAGAGGTACAGAGAGAGATACAGGGACAGATGCAGTCAGAAAGACAGAGAGAGATACAGAGACGGATACAGACACACAGAGAGATATAGAGAGAGATGCAGAGACAGATACAGAGAGATATATAGAGAGATACATAAAGAGAGATGTACAGAGCGAGAGATTCAGAGACAGATACAGAGACAGATACAGAGAGAGGGGGAGAGATAGAGACAGAAACGCAGGCGCTGGTGCTTCTGGTCACGCATAACACCATTTCCTCCACACGAATTTTTCAATCGCGCCCTCTGTTCTGATCTCTAGAAATGTCCTCACGACTAACATTATACTGACTGCTCTATCACGACAGGGATCATCTCTCTCTCCTTTTATATAGAGGATGGGACATTGATAACCCTCCATTCCACTGGAATCACTCAGATATTAAAGGAGGATTGAATATCACGGTCAATGTCTCCACTATTTCCAGCACTCCATCCCTCAGTCACTCTCACACAGCCAATCTGGAACCGGTTACTCTCCCACTTGTTTATGATATAATAAGTGTTGGATTGAAAGGGGTTAACTGACCCTGTTTGTTCAGTGACTGTGATTAATGTCAGTCTCCATAGATTATAATTGTATCACGGGAGGGATTCCCTCTTCTATTAATAAGGGATTCCCAACAATGAGTGAACACACTGTCAGCGGGAGCATCAACTCCAACACAAACAGCGATCAGCGGATCCAAGGAGGGTCAGAGGACGGATCAGAATCTCCGAACAATCCATTGGAACGTTACAATAATGGATCAGAATCAGAGAGCAATCAATCGGAATGTTACAACAATCGACAGGAGTTTATCCTCTGGTCTTTATTGGATTTCTCGAGGTAATTTATCATGGCAGATCCTCGCCGTATTCTGGATAATACAAGCGGGTTATTATCCCCTCTTGGCTATTGTTGGTGTCCCTGGTAAGTCCTGTTATTTCTTGTATAAACCACTTTAAGTGTGCTATTGTTTTGGTCATTTACGTCTTGAAAAGATTTAATTCATTTTCTTCAGCTCCAGTCACTAATGTCAGTCCCTGTCCAGTGTCTCCACCCCGTCCTCTGGTTGATATCGGAGGCTGTTCACAATCTCCCCACTCCCTTTGACACTGAAATTATTTATATCCAGATGTTCTCCATATTCCCAATCCTGCCCACTTGCCATCATCACATTTAAGCTGCAAAATAAACCATCAGCTGTGCCTTTGTTAAATTCATACACGACTATTCCGATTAATTCTAGTCACCCAATTCATGCTACAAATCTTAATGAAGCACAGATCATCAACAACTCTGCTGGCCAGATCATAACTCTGACCCAATCCCAGCCACCTAACATTCCTGTGCTCACTGATCTACATTGGTTCCCAGTCTGACCGCATCTCAATATCAATATTCTAGGGCCTTTTCACAGGAACTCCATTGAAGCCTACTTGTGACAGTAAGCGATTATTATCATCATTATTATTACATTCTCATTCTGTGATTCAATTTGTCCAAAGTCCTACCCGTCATTTTACACCATTTCCATCTCCATTTCCAATCAATGTCGGAATGAGTTAATTTTCAATACTGGTCCAGTTCTGTTACTGGAATTTAGTGGAGGTGGTTTGGATGAGTTTCTGGAGCTACTGTTATGAGCTGCTGCGTACATTCAGGGAGGAAATATCATTTGGCGACCCAGTTCTGGACGCGGTCTGGGGACTGTAGTTACTGTGAAGGTGGGTCGGGAACATAACCGACAAATGGAGGAAGAGGCTACAGAGAGGAGACGCTCCCAGGGCACCCCGCTTTTTCTCCATTGGTCGTCGTTCGTGCGCTCACACACGAAAAGCCCCGAGCTGGTCACGTCGACCGCAAGTGATCACCCATGAAATGGGCATGACTGTCACATTCCTCTCCCTACCGTCCCTCAGTAACATTTATACAATATGAGTCATTTACAGTCAACTATGTACAAGATAAGGTTGCTGCATTACAAAGGGGCAGTTAAGACAGTCCTTCATAGGGACTTCTGAGCTTCTGAGGCAGGAGCATCTGAGGTGCGGTCCATCTTCTGAATCCCACAAACGGCTCCTTCACCAACCAAATAGTATTAGTATTGTGGCCAGCAGCAGGATGTTGCCTCCAGGATTCGACCACCTACTTCTGGGGCGTGTGAGTGCGTGCGTATGTGTGAGTGTGTGGGTAACATGAGGGCGTATCTGTGTGAGTATGTGGGTATGTGTGAGGGTGTGTCTGTGTGTGTGCTTGTGTGGGTATGGGTATGTGTGTGGGTGTGCCTGTGTGAGTATTTGTGTGAGTGTGTGTGAGGGTGCGTGTATGTGAGTGTGTTTGTATGTGTGAGGGTGTGTCTGTGTGAGTGTGTATGTGTGAGGCTGTGCCTGTGTGAGTGTTTGTGCCGGTATGTGTGTTTGTGCGTGTGCTTGAGTGGGGAATGCGTTTATGTGTGTGTAGGTGTGTGGGTAAATCCATGTGTGTTTGTGGATGATTGTGTGGCTGAGTGTGCATATGGGTTTGTGTGAGAGGGCGTTGTGTGTACGTGTCTGGGCATGTTTGAGTGTGTGTGTATCAGTGTCGAAGTGTGTCGTGTGTGGGTATCTGTCTGGGAGTGACTGTGTGCGTGTTTGTGCATGTGCTGGTGTGTGTTTGTTTTAGTGTGTTTGTGGGTGAGTGTGTGTTTATGTGTATGCATATGGGTGTGTATGTGTATTTGGTATGGGTGTGCGACAGTGTTTGTTCTGTGATTACGCGTGTGTGTGTCGCTCTGTATGTGGGGGTATGTGTGTGTGTGTGTGTGTGTGCATGAGTGTTTGTAGGTGTATGCGCACGGTTTTGTATAAAGAACAAAGAACAAAGAAAATTACAGCACAGGAACAGGCCCTTCGGCCCTACCAGCCTGCGCCGATCCAGATCCTTTATCTAAACCTGTCTTCTATTTTGCAAGGATTTGCTTCCCTCTGTTACCCGCCCGTTCATATATCTGTCCAGATGCATCTTAAATGATGCTATGGTGCCCGCCTCTACCACCTCTGCTGGCAAAGTGTTCCAGGCACCCACCACCTTCTGCGTAAAAAACTTTCCACGCACACCTCCCTTAAACTTTCCCCCTCTCACCTTGAAATCGTGACCCTCTTGTAATTGACACCCCCACTCTTGGAAAAAGCGTGTTGCTATCCAGCCTGTCCATCCCTCTCATAATTTTGTCGATCTCAATCAAGCCTCCCCTGAACCACCGTCTTTTCAACGAAGACAATCCTAATCTACTCAACCTTTCTTCATAGCTAGCACCCTCCATACCAAGCACCATCCTGGTGAACCTCCTCTGCACCCTCTCTAAAGCTTCCACATCATTCTGGTAATGTGGCGACCGCAACTGCACGCAGTATTCCAAATGTGGCCGAACCAAAGTCCTATACAACTGTAACATGACCTGCCGGCTCCTGTACTCAATACCCCGTCCGATGAAGGCAAGCATGCTGTATGCCTTCTTGACCACTCTATCAACCTGCGTTGCCACCTTCAGGGTACAATGGACTTGAACTCCCAGATCTTTCTGTACATCAATTTTGCCCAGGACTCTTTCATTGACCGCATAGTCCGCTCTTGAATTCGATCTTCCAAATTGCATCACCTCGCATTTGCCTGGATTGAACTCCATCTGCCATTTCTCTGCCCAACTCTCCAATCTATCTATATTTTGCTGTATTCTCTGACAGTCCTCGTCGCTATCTGCATCTCCACCAATCTTAGTATCATCTGAAAACTTGCTAATCAGACCACCTATACCTTCGTCCAGATCATTTATGTATATCTCAAACAACAGTGGACGAAGCACGGATTCCTGTGGAACACCACTAGTCATCTTTCTCTATTTTGAGCCACACCCTTCCACCACTATTTTCTGTCTCCTGTTGCCCAGCCATTTCTTTATCCATCTAGCTAGTACACCATGAATCCCATAATTACTTCACTTTTCCCATCAACCTGCCATGGGAAACTTTATCAAACGGCTCACTGAAGTCCATGTATATGACATCTACAGCCCTTCCCTCATCAATTAACTTTGTCGCTTCCTCAAAGAATTCTATTGCATTTTTAAGACATGACCTTCCCTGCACAAAACTATGCTGCCTAATACTGATAAGACTATTTTCTTCCAAATGTGAATAGATCCTATCCCTCAGTATCTTCTCCAACAGTTTGCCTACCACTGACGTCAAGCCCACAGGTCTGTAATTCCCTGGATTAGCCCTGCTACCATTCTTAAACAAAGGGATAACATTAGCAATTCTCTAGTCCTCCGGGACCTCACCCGTGCTCAAGGATGCTGCAAAGATTATCTGTTAAGGCCCCAGCAATTTCGTCCCTCGCTTGCCTCAGTGACCTGGGATAGATCCCATCCGGACCTGGGGACTTATCCACCTTAATGCCTTTTAAAATACCCAAAACTTCCCGCTTCCTTATGCCGACTTGACCTAGAGTACTTAAAGATCCATCCATAGCCTCAACATCCGTCATGTGCCTCTCCTTGATGAATACCGATGCTAAGTACTCATTAAGAATTTCGCCCATTTGCTCTGACTCCACGCATAAATTCCCTGTTTTGTCTTTGAGTGGGCCAATCCTTTCTCTAGTTATCCTCTTGCTCCTTATATACGAATAAAATACTTTGGGGTTTTCCTTAACCCTGTTAGCCAATGATATTTCATGACCTCTTTTAGTCCTCTTTATTGCGCGTTTGAGATTTGTCATTTGATATTCCTCCAAAGCTTCATCAGTTTTAAGTCCGTTTATAAGTGCTTGCCAATATGTGGGGGAGAGAGTGTGAGAGTATTTGTGTTTGTGTGGGGGTGTTGTGCGTGTCGGGGTGTGTTTGTGAGTGTGTTCGTGAGTGTGTGTTTCTGCATGTATGTGTCTGTGAGCGACGGTGTGTGTATGTGTTTCTGTGTGAGGCAGTGTGTGTGAGCGTGCGCATATGTGGGTGTGGGCGCGCGTGTGTGCTTGGGCGCGTGCCTGTGCACGTGGTTCTTGTGAGGGTGTGGATGTGTTGGTGTGTGTTCTTTGGTATGTGGGTGTGTGTTTGATGGTGTGTGTGTGTCTGTGTGTAGGTGCGAGGATTTCTGCGTGTGTTGGTGTGTGAGGTTGTATGTTTCGGGTGTTTTTGTGGTTAAGTATGGGGAATGTGTTTGTGGGTAAGAGCGGGTATACGTGCGTGTATGATGATGTATGTGTGTGAGAATGCGTGGGTGAGGATGTGTGTGTGGTTATCTGTGGGTATGTGGAAGTAAGTGCGTGCCTGCGAGTGCGTATGAGTGTGGTTGTATGGATCCGTTTGTGGTGAGGTCTCTGTGGGGGAATGTGTTTTCGGATACGGGTTTGTGTGTGCGGGTGTGTAAGCGTGTGTTTGTGTGTATGAGTGAGTGTGTGTAAGGGTGAAGTGTGTGTGGTTGTGTGTGTATTAGTATCTTGTGAGTGCCTGTGGGCGTGTGTATTAGCCCGTCAGTGTCTTTATGAGTGTGTGTATTAGTGTCTCTGTGTGCTTCGGTCAATGTGTCTATTAGTGTCTGTATTATTAATATCTTGTGAGTGCCTGTGAGCGTGTGTATTAGTCCCTCAGTGTGTTTATGAATGTGTGTATTAGTGTCTGTATGTGTGAGGGAATGTGTTTATTACTGTCTGTGTGGCTACGAGTGCGTGTATTAATGGGTATGTGTGTCTGTGAGTGTGTGTTAGTGTGTCTAGCTGTGTGTCTGTGAGTGTGTGTATTAGTGATTCCGGATATGCGAGTGTGTTTATTAGTGTCTGTGTGTTTCTGTGATGGTGTATCAGTATCTCGCTGTTTGTGTGAGGGTGTGTATTAATTTATGTGTGTGTGAGAGTGTGTGTATTAGTGTCTCTGTGTGTCTTTGAGTGCATGTATTAGATTCTGTATGTGAGTGTGTGTATTAGTGTCTGTGTGTGTTAGAGTGTCTGTATTAGTGCCTATGTCTATCTGCGAGTGTGTGTATCAGATTGTGTATAGCATTATCTGTGACTGTGAGCGTCTTTTAGTATCTCTGTGTATTTCTATCAGTATGTATTCATGTCTCTGTGTGTCTGTGAGTGTGTATTAGGATCTCTTTGAGTGCCTGGGAGCGTGTGTGAGTGCCTATGTGTGTTTATGAATGTGTGTATTTGTATCTGTGTTTGTGAATTAGTGTCTCTGTGTGTCTGTGCGTGTGTGTATTAGCGTCCCTGTGTGTCTGTGAGTGTGCGTATTAGTGTCTTTGTGGATGTCAGTGAGTGTGTGTATTAATGTCTCTGTGTGTCTCCGAGTCTGTGTATTTGTATCTTTGTGCATGTTTGTCTGTGTGTATTAGTATCTTGTGAGTGCCTTTGAGCGTGTGTATTAGTGCCGCTGTGTGTTCATGAGTGTGTGTATTAGTGTCTCTGTGTGCATCGGTCAGTGTGTGTATCAGTGTCTTTATGTGTGAGGGAATGTGTTTATTAATGTCTGTATTAGTGTCTGTGTGTGCGCGTGTTAATCAGTGTCTCCGTGTCTATGTGAGTGTGTGTTAGTGTGTCTAGCTGTGTGTCTGTGAGTGTGTATATTAGTAACTCCGTATATGCGAGTGTGTTTATTAGTGATTGTGTGTTTCTGTGTCTGTCTATCAGTATCTCTCTGCTTGTGTGAGCGTGCGTATTAAAATCTGTGTGTGAGAGAGTGTGTGTATTAGTGTTTATGTGTGCTTTGAGTGTGTGTATCAGATTCTGTGTGTGTGAGCGTGTGTATTGGTGTCTGTGTGTGTTCGAGTGTCTGTATTAGTGCCTATGTGTCTCTGCGAGTGTGTGTATCAGTATCTGTGTGTGTTTGTGAGTGTGTGTATTAGTGTCTGTGTGTGTGAGTGTGTGTATTAGTGTCTCTGTGCTTGTGGGTGTGAGTATTGGTGCCTCTGTGTGTGTCTACGAGTGTGTCTATTAGGGTCTCTCTATTTGTCTGTGAGTGTGCTTATTCGTGCCCCTGTGTCTGTCAGTATGTGTATTAGTGTTTCTGTGCGTCTGTGAGTGTGTATTAGTGCCTGTGTGTCTGTGAGTGTGTGTATTAGTGTCAGTGTGTGTGAGTGTGTACATCTGGTTCTGTCTGGCTGTGACTGTGTATTAGTTTCTCTGCGCGGGTCTCTGTGTGTGTCTCTGTGTCTCTGGGTATCTGTGAGTGCGTGTGTTTTAGTGTCTCTATGTCGCTGTGAGTATGTGTATTCTCAGTGTGTCTGTGAGGGTGTGTATTCGTGTCTGTGTATGTGGGTGGGTGTATTAGTGCCTCTGTGTGTCTGTATGAATATGTGTACTAGTGTCTGAGTCTGTGTCTGTGAGTATGTATTAATGTCTGTGTGTGCCTGTGAGTGTGTATTAGTGTCTGTATGTGTGAGTGTGTTTATTATTTTCCGTTTATCTGTGAGTATGTGTATTAGCGTCTCTGTGTGCCTGTGAGGGTGTGTATTAGTGTATGTGTCTGTCGGTGGGTGTATTAGTGCCTCTCTGTATCTGTATGAATAGTGCATTAGTGTCTGAGTGTGTGCCTGTGAGTATGTATTAGTGCCTCTGTGTGTCATTGCGTGGGCGTATTAGTGTCTCTCTGCGTCTGGAGTGTGTATTTGTGTCTGTGTGTGCGCGTGCATATCAGTGTCTCCGTGTCTCTGTGAGTCTGTGAAATTATGTCCTGCTGTGTGTCTATGAGTGTGTATTAGTGTCTCTCTGCGTGTGAGTGTGTTGATTAGTGCCTGTGTCTGTCTGTGAATGTGTGTATTCGTCTCTGTATCTTTCTGTGACTGCGTGCATAAGTGTCTGTGTGTGTGCGTGAGCGTGCATATTAGTTTGTGTGTGTGTGAGAGAGAGTGTATTAGTGTCTCTGTGTGTCTTTGAGTGTGTGTATTGGAGTCTGTGTGTGAGAGGGTGTTTTAGTGTCTCTGTGTGTGTGAGAGTGTGCATTAGTGCCTCTGTGTGTCTATCAGTATCTCTGTGTTTGTGAGTGTGTGTATTAATGTCTCTGAGCGTGTGTCTGTGAGTGTGTGTATTAGAGTATTTGTATCTGTGATTGTGTGTATCACTGTCACTGTGTGTGTAAGTGTGTGTATTAGCGTCTGTGTGTTTCTGTGATGTGTGGCTTAGTGTCTTGTTGTTTCTGTGAGTGTGTATTACTGTCTCCATTGGCCTGCGAATGTGTGTTTTAGTGGCTCTGTGTCCGTGTGTTTATTAATGCCTCTGTGTGTCTGTGAGTGTGTACTCATGTCTCTGTGTGTCTGTGAGTGTGTATTAGAATCTTTGTGTCTGTGAGTGAGTGTATTCGTGTCTCTGTGTGTCAGTGAGTTTGTGTATTAGTATCTGTGTGAGTGAGTGTTTATTAGTGTCGATGTGTGTCTGTGACTGTGTGCATTAGTGTCTCTGTGCGTCTGTGAGTGCGTGTATTAGTATCTCTGTGTGTGTTTGTGGGTGTGTATTATAATCTCTGCGAGTGCCTGTGAGCGTCCGTAAGTGCCTCTGTGTGTTTATGAGTGTGCGTATTTGCGTGAGTGTGTGTGAATTAGTGCCTCTGTGTGTCTGTGAGTGTGTGTATTAGTGTCTTTCTGTTTGTGAGTGTGTGTATGAGAGTCTGTGTGTGTGTATGTGAGTTTGTATATTAGTGTCTATGTGTGTCTGTGAGTGTTTATGAGTGCCTCTGTCTGTCTGTGAGTGCGTGTATTGTTGGCTGTGTGTGTTTGTGGATGTATTAGTGACTCTGAGTGTCTGTCTGAGTGTGTCTATTAATGCATTTGTGTGTGTCTTTGTGTTTCTGTGTGCCTGTGAGTGTGTGTATTAGCTTTTCTGTGTGTGTATTAGTGCCTCTGTGTATGAGTGCGTGGGCATATTAGTGGATCTGTGTGACTGCGAGTATGTATTATGTATGTGTGTGCGTGTGTATATAGGTGTCTCTGTGAATGTGTGTAATTGTATCTATCTGTGTGTCTGTGAGTATTTGTATTAGTGTCTCTGTGTGCCTGTGACTGGGTGTATTAGTGTCGCTTTGTGTGTGTGTAAATGTGTGTATTAGTTGCTGTGTGTGTGTGCATTAGTGTCTCTTTGTGCCTTTGACTGTGTGTATTAGAGTCTGTGTGGTGAGTGTGTGTTTGTGTCTCTGTGTGCGTATGTCTGTGTGTGCATTAGTGCCAGTGTGTGTGCGCGAGTGTCTGTATTTGTGTCTCTCTGTGTCTGAGAGTGTGTATTAGTTTCTCTGTGAGTGTGTGTATTAGTGTGTCTGTGTGTGTCTGGAGCGTTTGTGTTAATGTATCTGTGTACCAGTGGGAGTGTGTATTAGTGTCTCTGTGAGTGTCAGTGAGTGTGTATCAGTGTCTATCTGTGTCTGTGAATGTGTGTATTCGTACTTATCTGTGTCTGTGAGTGTCTGAATTAGTGCCTCTGCGTTTCCGTGGGGTATGTGGGAACAAGCGGTCCTAGATCTGGTCCTGTGTAATGAGGCAGGATTGATTAATGATCTCATAGTTCGGGGCCCTCTTGGAAAGAGCGACCACAATATGGTGGAATTTAAAATACAGTTGGAGGATGACAAGGTAAAATCAAACACTAGTGTTTTGTGCTTAAACAAAGGCGATTACAATGGGATGAGAGAAGAACTAGCTAAGGTAGACTGGGAGCAAAGACTTCATGGTGAAGCAGTTGCGGAATAGTGGAGAACCTTCCGAGCGATCTTTCACAGTGTTCAGAAAAGGTTCATACCGACAAAAAAGAAAGACGGTAGAAAGGGGAAAAATCGACCGTGGATATCTAAGGAGGTGAGGGAGAGTATCAAATTGAAGGAAAAAACATGCAAAGTGGCAAAAATTAGTGGGAGACTAGAGGACTGGGAAGTCTTTAGGGGACAACAGAAAGCTACTAAAAAAGCCATAAAGAAGAGTAAGGTAGACTATGAAAGTAAACTGGCTCAGAACATAAAAGCAGATAGTAAAAGCTTCTACAAATATATAAGACAAAAAAGAGTGGCTAAGATAAATATTGGTCCTTTGGAAGATGAGAAGGGAGAATTAATAATAGGAGATGGGGAAATGGCGGAGGAGCTGAACAGGTTTTTTGGGTCAGTCTTCACAGTGGAGGACACAAATAACATGCCAGTGACTGATGGAAATAAGGATAAGATAGGTGAGGTCCTTGAGATGATTGTAATCACTAAGGAGGCAGTATTGGGCAAGCTAATGGGGTTAAAGGTAGACAAGTCTCCTGGCCCTGATGGGATGCATCCCAGAGTGTTAAAAGAGATGGCTAGGGAAATTGTAAACGCACAAGTGATAATTTATCGAATTTCACTAGACTCTGGGGTGGTCCCAGAGGATTGGAAAGTAGCAAACGTGACACCACTGTTTAAAAAAGGAGGTCGGCAGAAAGCGGGTAATTATAGGCCAGTAAGCTTAACTTCGGTTGTAGGGAAAATGCTGGAATCTTTCATTAAGGAGGAAATAGCGGGGCACCTGGAGGGAAATTGTCCCATTGGACAGACGCAGCATGGGTTCACAAAGGGTAGATCGTGTCTGATTAATTTGGTAGAATTTTCTGAGGACGTTACCAGTGCAGTAGATAACGGGAGAGGGGGGGGGGGGGCAATGGATGTGGTATATCTGGATTTCCAGAAAGCTTTTGACAAGGTGCCACACATAAGGTTGATGCATAAACTAAAGATGCATGGCATTGAGGGTAAAGTGGTAGCATGGGTAGAGGATTGGTTAACTAACAGAAAGCAGAGAGTGGGGATAAATGGGTGTTTCTCTGGTTGGCAACCTGTAACTAGTGGGGTCCCTCAAGGATCAGTGTTCGGCCCGCAGTTGTTCACAATTTACATGGACGATTTGGCGTTGTGGACCAAGTGCAATGTGTCAAAGTTTGCAGACGACACGAAGATGAGTGGTAAAGCAAAAAGGGCAGAGGATACCGGAAGTCTGCAGAAGGATTTGGATAGGTTAGGTGAATGGGCTAGGGTCTGGCAGATGGAATTCAATGTTGCCAAGTGTGAGGCTATCCATTTTGGGAGAAATAACAGCAGAATGGATTATTATTTAAACGGTAAGATGTTAAAACATGCTGCCGTGCAGAGGGACCTGGAGGTGCTGGTGCACGAGTCTCAAAAAGTTGGTGTGCAGGTGCAACAGGTGATTAAGAAGGCTAATCGAGTTTTGTCTTTCATTCCTAGAGGGTTGGAATTCAAGACTAGTGAGGTTATGCTGCAATTAATTGTATAGGGTGTTGGCGAGGCCGCATCAGGAGTATTGTGTTCAGTTTTGGTCTCCTTACCTGAGAAAGGACATATTGGCACTGGAGGGAGTGCAGAGGAGATTCACTAGGTTGATCCCAGAGTTGAGGGGATTAGATTATGACGAGAGGTTGAGTCGACTGGGACCGGAGTCATTGGAGTTTAGAAGGATGCGGGGGGGGGGGGGGGGGATCTTATTGAGATATATAAAATTATGAAGGGAATAGATAGGATAGATGCAGGCAGGTTGTTTCCACTGGTCGGGGAAAGCAGAACTAGGGGGCATAGCCTCAAAATAAAGGGAGGTAGATTTAGGACGGAGTGTAGGAGGAACTTCTTCACCCAAAGGGTTGTGAATCTCTGGAAATCCTTGCCCAGTGAAGCAG
The DNA here is from genome assembly GCF_047496885.1 of Scyliorhinus torazame. NCBI lineage: Eukaryota > Metazoa > Chordata > Chondrichthyes > Carcharhiniformes > Scyliorhinidae > Scyliorhinus > Scyliorhinus torazame. The sequence goes on along the minus strand of NC_092729.1, from coordinate 59,688,594 downwards.
TTGAGGCTCCTTCTTTAAACGTTTTTAAGGAAAAGATAGATACCTTTCTAAAGAATAAAGGAATTCGGGGATATGGTGTACGGGCCGGAGAGTGGAGCTGAGTCCACAAAGATCAGCCATGATCTCATTAAATGGCGGAGCAGGCTCGAGGGGTCAGATGGCCTACTCCTGTTCCTAGTTCTTATGTTCTTATGTCTATGTGTGCGTCGGTCAGTGTGTGTATTGGTGTCTTTATGTGTGAGGGAACGTGTTTATTAGTGTCTGTGTGTCTGTGAGTGCGTGTATTGGTGTCTGTGTGTGCGTGTGTTTATCAGTGTATCCGTGTATATGTGAGTGTGTATGTGTGTGTGTCTAGCTGTGTGTCTGTGAGTGTGTGTATTACTGACTCCATATATGCGAGTATGTTTTTTTAGTGTTTGTGTGTTTCTGTGACTGTGTATCAGTATCTCTCTGCTTGTGTGAGCGTGTGTAATAAATCCTGTGTCTGAGAGAGTGTGTGCATTAGTGTCTCTGTGTGTCTTTGCGTGTGTGTATCCGATTCTGTGTGTGTGAGTGTGTGTATTGGTGTCTGTGTGTGTTCGAGTGTCTGTATTAGGGCCTATGTGTCACTGCGAGTGTGTATCAGTATCTGTGTTTGTTTGTGAATGTGTGTAGTAATGTCTGTGTGTGTGTGTGTCTGTGAGTGTGTGTATTAGTGTATCCCTGTGCCTTTCTGACTGCGTTTATTAGTGCCTGTGAGTGAGCCTGTGAGTGTGTGTATCAGAGTCACTATGTGTGTGATTGTGTATATCATTGTCTGTCTGTGAGTATTTGTTAATGTCTCTGTGTGTTTCTGTCAGTATGTATTGATGTCTATCTGAGTCTGTGTGTGAGTGTATTAGTGTCTCTGTGCTTGTGGGTGTGAGTATTGGTGCCTCTGTGTGTGTCTACGAGTGTGTCTATTAGGGTATCTCTGTTTGTCTGTGAGTGTGCTTATTCGTGCCCCTGTGTCTGTCAGTGTGTGTATTAGTGTTTCTGTGCGTCTGTGAGTGTGTGTATTAATGTCTGTGTGTATGTCAGTGAGTTTGTCTATTAGTATCTCTATGTGACTGTGAGTGTGTGTATGAGTATCTCTGTGTGTGTTTGTGTGTGTGTATTAGAATATCTTTGAGTGCCTGGGAGCGCGTGTGAGTGCCTCTGTCTGTTTATGAATGTGTGTCTTTGTGTCTGTGTGTGCGTGAATTAGTGTCTCTGTGTGTCTGTGAGTGTGTGTATTAATGTCTGTGTTTGTCTGTGACTGTGCGAATTAGTGTCTCTGTGTGTCTGTGAGTGTGTGTATTAGTGTCTCTGTGCTTGTGAGTGTGTGTATTAGTGTCTGTTTGTGTGTCTGCGAGTGTGTCTATTAGGGTCTCTCTGATTGTCTGTGAGTGTTTGTATTAGTGCCCCTGTGTGTGTCTGTGAGTGTGGGTGTTAGTGCCTGTGTGTGTCTGTGAGTTTTTATTTATTCTCTGTGTCTCTGTGAGATTGCATATTAATGTCAGTGTGTGAGTCTGTGGGTGAATGTATTAGTGATGCTGGATGTTTGTATGAGGTTTTTTTTAGTGTCTGTGTGTGTCTGTCTTTGTGTCTCTCTGTGACTTTGCGTGCGTGTATTAGTGTCCCTGAGTGTGTGATTGTGAGTATATGTGTCGGTCAGTGTGTGCATTCGTGTCTGTGCATGTGTGTATTCGTGTCGGTGTGTGTGAGAGAGTGTGATTCTTAATGCCTGAGAGTGCGTGTATTAGTGTATGTGTGAGTGCATTAGTGTATCTGTGAGTGTGTATTAGTGGCTCTGTGTGTCAGTGCGTGGGGCATTAGTGTCTGTGTGTGCGCGTGCATATACGTGTCTCTGTGTCTCAGTGATTTTGTGTCATTGTGTCAATCTGTGTGTCTGTAGTGTGTGTATTAGTGGCTGTGTAAGTGAGTACGTTTATTAGTGTCTATGTATGTCTGTGACTGTGTGTATTAGTGTATGTGTGGGAGCGTGTACGTCAGTGTATCTGTGACTGTGTGTAATTGTGTCTATCTGTGTGTCTGTGAGCGTGTGTATTAGTATCTGTGTGTGTGAGTGTTTATTAGTGTCGATGTGTGTCTGTGATTGTGTGTATTAGTGACTGTGTGTGTGTGTGTGAATTTGTGTAGTGTATTAGTTTCTGTGTGTGTGAATGTGTGTACTAGTGTCTGTGCGTGTGTGAGTGTGTGTATTAGTTTCTGCATGTGTGTATTAGTGTCTCTGTTTCTGTAAGAGTGTGTGTATTAGTGTCTATCTGTGTCTGCGAATGTGTTCACAGGTATCGGTGTGTGTTTGTGAGTGTTTGTATTAATGTTTTTGTGTGCGTGTCTGTGAGTGTGTGCATTAGTGTCTCTCTGTATGAATGTGACTGCGTGTGTTAGTGTCTGTGTGTCTGTCTGTGAGTGTCTGTTTTAGCATCTGTGTGTGTGAGTGTGTGTATCACTGTCTCTCTGTGTGAATGTGTATTAGTATCTCTGTGTGTCTGCGAATGTGTGTATTAGTTACTCTGTGTGTGAGAGTGTGTATATTCGTGTCTCTGTGTGTCTGTAAGTGCGTAATAGAGTCTTTGTGTGCCTCTGCATGAGTGTATTAGCGTCTGTGAGTTTGTATTAGTGTTTGTGTGTTTTAGTGAATGTGTGTATTCGTGTCTAAGTGTGTCTGTGAGCGTGTTTAATAGTGCCTCTGTATGTTTATCAGTGTGTGTATTTGTAACTGTGTGTTAATTAGTGTATCTGTGTGTCTGTGAGTGTGTGTATTGGAGTCTCTGTGTGTCTGTGAGTGAATTCGTGTTCAATGTGTAGTGAGTGAGGATATTGGAGTCTGTGTGTGAGTGTGTGTTAGTGTCTGTATGTCTGTGAGTTTGTGTACCAGTGTCACTGTGAGTGCAGTTGTGTCTCTGTGAGAGTATGTCTGTGTGTATTAGAGTCAGTGTGTGTGCGAGTGTGTATTCGTGTCTCTATGTGTCCATCAGTATGTTATAGTGTATTTGTCCGTCTGAGTCTGTGTATTAGTGTGCCTGTCTGTCTGTGAGTGTGTGTATTAGTGCTTCTCTGCGTCTGTGAGCATGTGTATCAATGTATTTGTGTGAGTGAGTGTGTGTATTAATTGCTGTGTGTGTGTGTGAGTGCGTATATTAGTGCCTCTCTGTGTCTGTGAGTGTGTGCATTAGTGTCTCTGTGTGAGTCAGTGAGTGTATGTATTAGTTGCTTTGTGTGTTTGTGCATGTGTGTATTAGTGTCTCTGTGTGTCTGTGAGCGTGCGAATTATTGCCTCTGTGTGCCAGTGATTGTGTGTATCCGTGTCTCTGTACTTGTGAGTGTGTGTATTAGTGTCTCTGTGTGCCTGTGAGTGTGTGGATTAGTGCCTCTGCATGTCTGTGAGTGTATTTGTTAGTTTCTTTGTGTGTCAGTGAACGTGTGAATTAGAGACCCTGTGTGTGCCTGTGCGTGTGTGTTAGTGTATCTGTGCTTCTGTCAGTATGTGTATTAGTGCTCTCTGTGAGCGTCTGTATTTGTGCATCTCTGTGTGCCTGTGAGTGTGTGTTAGTGTATCTGTGTGTCTGTGAGTATGTGTATTAGTGCCTCTCTGTGAGCGTGTGTATGAGTGTCTCTGTGTCTGGTGAGCGTGTTTTAATCTGTGTGTGTGTGTGTGTCAGTGAATGTGTATATTAGTGCCTCTTTGTGTCTGAGTGTGTGAATTCGTGCCTCTATGTGTCTGTGAGTGTGAGTATTTGTGTCTGTGAGCGTGTGTATTGATGTCTGTGTGTGTGTGCAATAGTGTCTTTCTGTGTGCCTGTGAGTGTGTGTTTTAGTGTCTGTGTGTGCCTGTGAATGTGTGTACTAATGTCTGTGTGTCAGTGAGTGTGTGTGTATTCTTGACTCTGTGTCTCTGTGAATGTGTGTATTAGTGCCAGTGAGTTTGTGAGTGTGTATTAGTTTGTGTGTGTGAGTGCGTGTGTATTATGTCTGTATGTGTGTATGACGTGTACTCTAGCGGAAAACTGCGTCAAGAGTAATGCCCGACCGCATGACAATAGGTCGGACTTGTTGTACGACGACTTGTATGATGACAATATGGAGGATGATGAAGGTGGTGATGGTTATTACTATAATGACGATGATGACTCGGAAACGAAGAATCATGACCAATGCCAGGCGGAACGGGGTGAACAGCTAATCCCCTTCCCCACCCCACCCCTTCTACGGGCTAACGGCTTTCCCTTGGCTTTGAGACGAAGCCCACACTGTGAAAGTCATCCTCCTTCCCTCCTTATCGCCCAGTAAATGTACATGGAGTCTGAGTGGTATGCACACTGCTCTTCCAGAATAAAGTGTTTTCTACTGGGAGGGGGAGTGGAGGGAGTTGGTTTGTGGGTGGGGGTGGGGGTTGGAAGGGGAGGGGGAATTGTTAGTGGGGTGGGAATGGCTGGTTTGTACTCTTGTCTTTGTATGTAATGCCGTGTCATTGTTTTTATAACCTGATGGGGAAACATTCAATGGGGTTGTGCTGTATCGCTCCATGTATTTGCTGATAACGATTTGCCTCTGCTGATGCATTCCAACTGATAGTCTGCCCCTTTCTTCCCGACGTGTGTCTCGGGGAATGGAGGAGGTTGGGCGAGTGACGCTGCATTCCCTTCGGCAGGCAGCTTTCAGTTCTGCTTCTGTTTCTGAATGTGCCTGTGAGTAATTCCTAACCGGATTGTTTTCTAGGTTCGATTGCAGTCGTGTCTCTCTGCCTCCGAGTAAACTCAGCAATTCTGGATTTGTCACTGGGATGGGGAGGCTGATTTGTGGGACACTCAATCTCTCTTTCCAGGGTGAATATGCACACTCGACCTAAATGCTCGTGTCACACCGTTTGCTGCTGTAGTGAGGCCTTTGGTTCCATGAGGAAGTTCGATGAAATAAAAGGATTTCGGCTATGCAGACTTTTCAATTTAAAATTGTTTTAGTGATTCATCCCCACCTCCAAAGATGTGCAGGTTAGGTGGATTGGCCATGCTAAACTGCCCTTCGTTTCCAAAATGTTTAGGTGGGGTTATTGGGTTACTGGGATAGGGTGAGGGCGTGGGCATAAATGGAGTGTTTTTTCCAAGGGCCAGTAAGACTCGATGGGCAGAATGGGTTCCTTCAGCATAGTAAATTCTATGATTCTAAGATTAGTGTCTTGGTCTGTCTGTGAGTGTGTGTATTAGTGTCTTTGTGTGTCTGTGACTTTGTGTATTAGTGCCTCTGTTGTCGTGAATGTGTGTATTAGTGTCTCTGTGTCTGTGAGTGTGTGTATTAGTGTCTCTGTGTCTGTGAGTCTGTGTATTAGTGTCTCTGTGTGTCTGTGAGTGTGTGTATTAATGTGTGTGTGTATGAGTGTTTCTGTGTGTGTCTGTGAGGGTGTATATTTGTGTCTGTGTACCTGTATCTCTTAGTATCTCTGTGAGTGTGTGCATTAGTGTCTGTGTGTCTCTGTGAGTGCGTATCAGTGTCTCTGAGTGCGTGCGACTGTGTGTATTAGTGTCTGTCCGTGTCTGTGAATATGTATATTTGTGTATTTGTGTGTACGTGTGAATTAGTGTCTCTGTGTGTCTATGAGTGTGTGTATTTGTTGTCTGTGTTTGTGTTTAACCATTTATCTTTGTCAAAACGACTTCAATCTTCTGGTAATGTGTTCCCCAACCTGATGTATAATTTCAGTGTTTATTTCCCTTCCTCACAGTCAACCTCATCGCAATTGTGATCCTGAAGAGAAAAAACTGTGGACTGTCCAAATGTGTGACTTGTTACCTGGTGGCCATGGCAGTGGGGGACCTACTGGTCGTTATTCTCGACCTGATGTTGAGACACATTCCCATTGCTTTTAGAGAACAGTTTTATTTCCTGCGGTCCATCCCCGTGTGTAATATCCACGCCGTCCTGCTTTATGCAGCCACTGACTGTTCTGTCTGGTTCACCGTCACTTTCACCTTTGATCGATTTGTGGCCATTTGTTGTCCGAAGCTGAAAAATAAATATTGCAGCGAGAAAACGGCGGCTGTGGTTGTGGGTACAACGACTGTGCTGAGCTGTTTGAAGAACATTTTATGGTATTTTATGGTCACAGGTTTGTATAATATGATGAACCAGCCCTGGTTTTGTCTTGTCACAGAGGATGTTCAATTATCTTCGGTCTGGGGACCAATCGAGTTCTTCTACAACATTCTAACCCCGTGTGTCCCATTTGCACTAATTCTGCTGCTCAATGTTTTCACCGTCAGACACATTGTCGTGAGCAGCAAAGCCCGCAGGAGACTCCGGGGTCACAGCAGTGGGGACAGTCCCAGAGACCTAGAGATGGAGAGCCGGAGGAAATCCATCATTTTACTGTTTATTATCTCGGCCAATTTCATCCTGTTATGGGCAACGTTAATGGTGTATTCTATATGGTGGCGGATGTGGAATCTAGGGTATTACTCTGTATGGTTAGGTGAGTATATAATGGAATTGGGCTTCATGTTACAGCTCCTGAGCTGCTGCACAAACACAGCGATTTACGCCGTGACCCAGACTCAGTTCAGACAGCATTTGAAGAATTTGTTGAAATTTTCCTTTGGTCCGGTTCATAAACTCATTAAATCCTGAGAGGAAAACCCACCCACACGGCATCTCTCCTCCCGCTGCCTGTGAAAATGCCCATCACCAGCAAGCCTCACCATGATTTGCCATCCTGCATTACCAGGAAAGATTGTCGGAGGCCATCTTGCGTTACCAAGGGAGACAAATGACGGAAGTCTTACGGTGTTGGGGATTCGTACGTCGGTCATATTAAATTTTGTGTTTGTGTTGGAGGCGGGGGCCAAGAGGTGACATTGGAAAGAGCATCAGCCACAGCAGGCAGAAATGCAGCGGCCTCTGGGAGCTGGGAGGAGGAACAGCAGCAGCCACAGCAGGGAGAATTGCAGCGACCTCTGGGAGTTGGGAGGAGAAACAGCAGCAGCCACAGCATGTAGAACTGCATCGGCCTGTGGGAGCTGGGAGGACGAACTGCAGCAACCAAAGCAAGGAGAATTGCAGCGGTCACTGGGAGCTGCGAGGAGGAACTGCAGCAGCCACAGCAGGGAGAACTGCAGCGGCATCAGGGAGCTGGGAGGAGGAACTGCAGCAGCCACATCAGGGAGACCGCAGCGGCATCAGGGAGCTGGGAGGAGGAACTGCAGCAGCCACAGCAGGGAGACCGCAGCGGCCTCTGAGAGCTGGGTGGAACTGCAGCAGCCACAGCAGGGAGACTGCAGCGGCCTCTGGGAGCTGAGAAAAGGAACAGCAGCATCCACAGCAGGGAGAACTTCGTCGGCCACTGGGAGCTGGGAGGAGAATCTGCAGCAGCCACAGCGGAGAGAACTGCGTCGGCGTCTGGAAGCTGGGAGGAGGTATAGCAGCAGCCACAGTGGGGAACAAGATTGGGAAATATCCCCAAATACATCAACCCACTTTGCAAACATTATTTTAATGCTTTGATAAATAGAAAAACACCCAAATTTATAAAATGGATTAATTTCCCTTTTCAGTCATTTGAACAAAACATTTTTAAAAAACAAAGCATCAGCATTTAGAATTAGAGGGCAGTATCATCTAGGGCCACCTCACCTGCCCCATCCCCAAAACACCATATATCCTCCAATAACCCTCCTAATCCCACCTAACCTCCAATAACCCTCCTAATCCCTCCTAACCACCAATAACCCTCCTAATCCGTCCTAACCTCCAATAACCCTCCTAATCACTCCTAACATCCAATAACCATCCGAATCCCTCCTAACCACCAATAACCCTCCTAATCCCACCTAACCTCCAATAACCCTCCTAATCCCTCCTAACCACCAATAACCCTCCTAATCCGTCCTAACCTCCAATAACCCTCCTAATCACTCCTAACATCCAATAACCATCCGAATCCCTCCTAACCACCAATAACCCTCCTAATCCCTCCTAACCTCCAATAACCCTCCTAATCCCTCCTAACCTCCAATAACCATCCTAATCACCCCTAACTTTGAATAACCCTCCTAATCCCTCCTAACCTCCAATAACCATCCTAATCCCTCCTAACCACCAATAACCCTCCTAATCCCTCCGAACCTCCAATAATCATCCTAATCCCTCCTAACCACCAATAACCCTCCTAATCCCTCCTAACCTCCAATAAACATCCTAATCCCTCCTAACCGCCAAGAACCCTCCTAATCCCTCCTAACCTACAATAACCCCCCTAATTCCTCCTAACTTTCCAAAACCCTCTTAATCCCTCCTAACCTCCAATAACCCTCCTAATCCTTCCTAACTTTCATTAGCCCTCCAATTCCCTCCTAACCTCCAATAAGCCTGCTAACCTCCAATAACCCTCCTAATACCTCCTAACCTCCAATGACCTTCCTAACCCCCCACTAACCTCCAATAACCCTCATAATCCCTCCTAAACTCCAATAACTCTCCCGCACTCCTAACCTCCAATAACCCTCCTAATTCTTACAAACCTCCAATAACCCTCCTAATCCCTCCTAACCACCAATAACCCTCCTAATCCCACCTAACGTCCAATAACCATCCTAATCCCTCCTAACCTCCAAAAACCCTCCTAACCTTCAATAACCCTCCTAATACCTCCTAACCTCCAATAACAGGGTATACTTATCATAACAATAACAATATTAGGGGCTGTTTAGCACAGGGCTAAATCGCTGGCTTTGAAAGCAGACCAACGCAGGCCAGCAGCACGATTCATTTCCCGTAACAGACTCCACGAACAGGCGCCGGAATGTGGCGACTAGGGGCTTTTCACAGGAACTTTATTTGAAGTCTACCTGTGACAATAAGCGACTTTCATTTCATTTCATTCATAACCCCCCGAATCCCTCCTAACCTCCAATTTGCCTCCTAATCACCCCTAACCTCCAATAACCTTCCTAACCTCCGATATCCCTCCTAAACCCTGCTAACCACCAATAAACCCTCCTAATTTCCAATAACTCTCCAATAACCCTCCTAACCTCCAATAACACTCCCAATACCTCCAAAAACGCTCCGAATCCCTCCGAACCTCCAATAACCCTCCTAATCACTCCTAATCTCCAATAACCCTCCTAACCCCTCCTAACTTCCAATGTCCCTCCTAATCCCTCCTAACCACCAATAATCTTCCTAATCCCTCCTAACCTCCAATAACCCTCCTAACTTCCAATAACCTCCTAATCCCTCCTCAGCTCCAATAACTCTCCTAACCCCTCCTAGCCTCCATTAACCCTCCTAGTCTCCAATTACCCTCCTAACCTCCAATAACGCTCCTAATCCCACCTCAGCTCCAATAACTCTCCTAACCCCTCCTAACCTCCATTAACCCTCCTAGTCTCCAATAACCCTCCTAGCCTCCAATAACCCTCCTAATTTCCCCTTGCTGCGGAATGCGGGGACCATCGGCCTTTCTAGAAAAGGTGGCCAGTCAGGCACCGACCAGGGGCGGAACGCGGCAGATATCGAGTGGGAAGGGTCTGTCCCGTATTGTGAATGAATCTCAGTTACTTGGTGTGGACTCTCCGTGTCCTTACTGAAGTGACGTTACTGCACCCTACCTGGATTGGATTTGTTTATTGTCACGGGAAACGGGGTACAGTGACAATATTTTTCTGCGAGCTGCGCAAACATATCATTAAGTCCATGAAAATAAATTAAAAGAAAAGTCATTATAGGACAACACAAGGTAAACAATGTAATTAAATACGTAGACACCAGCATCGGGTGAAGCATACAGGAGTGTGTTTCCTCCATGACCCATCAGCTGGGTGTGAGTGCCTCCTCCATGGCCGATCAGCTGGGTGTGTGCCTCTCCCCATGGCCGATCATCTGGGTGAGTACCTCCCCCCATAGCCGATCAGGTGGGTGTGCCTCCCCCTTAGCCTATCAGCTGGATGTCTGTGCCAACCCTCATGGCCGTTCAGCTGGGTGTGCAGCTGAATGTGTCACAGACAGAGACCCAGAGAGAGACACACAAGACGCAGATAGAGACACAGACAGAGACAAGGACAGAGGCACAGACAGACACAAGGACAGCGACACAGACAGAGACACAGAAAGAGACGCAGGTTCAGACAGAGGCACAGGCAGCGACACAGGCAGAGACATAGTCAGAGGCACAGACAGACGGACACCAGACACACACAGAGACCCAGACCCAGACAGAGACAAGGACAGAGACACAGACAGAGGCACTGAAATAGACACAGACACAGACAGAGACAGAGACAGAGACACTGAACGAGACAGAGACAGAAACATAGACAGCGACACAGACCGAGACACAGTCATAAACACAGACAGACAGAGACAGAGACATAGCCGGAGACATAGACAGACACACAGACCCAGACAGAGACACAGACAGAGACTCAGACAGACTCAGACAGACATAGACAGAGACACTGAACGAGACAGAGACAGAAACATAGACAGCGACACAGACCGAGACACAGTCATAAACACAGACAGACAGAGACAGAGACATAGCCGGAGACATAGACAGACACACAGACCCAGACAGAGACACAGACAGAGACTCAGACAGACTCAGCCCCAAATCCAATAATAACTACTCACCAGCCGCTGTCCCCTCCTCCCTGCCGCCAGAGGCCGCTGTCCCCTCTCCCGATATCAACCCCTCGCCGATAAAACCCCCTCCCCGACATCACCACCTACCCGATATCACTCCCTCCCGTAAATCAGCCCCTGCCCAATATCACCCCCCAATATCACACCCGCCGACAGGACGAGGAGGAGGATGATGTGGTGTGGTGCCATGGCAACGGAGACGCCCGATCAGGCCCCGTGTATTCCGGCGCCGCTCGACGTTCCAGGTCCTCACGGACCGGACGTGCAGGAGGAGACACAGGATGAGCCAGGAAACCGTCGCCCATCTCTGCCACCTGATGGCACACCTGGCATCGCGTGGCACTGGTGGAGGACACCCTCTCCCCGTGGCCGTCAAGGTTACGGTGGCCCTGAACTTTTATATCACGGGGTCATTCCATTTGCTGAGTGGCGACCTGTCCAGCATCTCGCAGACATCGGTGCACCGGTGTTTCCGTGCAGTAACAGACCGCTACATCCCTGTGGACCTGGCTAGCCAGGACGCCCGGGCAGCGGGTTTCGCTGCCATGGCCAGGATGCTATGGTCCAGGGGGCGATCGATGGGATGTATGTCACCGTGCGGCCACCTGTGGATAACAGGGCCGTGTTCACGAATAGGAAGGGAACCTACTCGAGGAACATTCGGTTGGTCTGTGGCCGGCGCATGAGGTTCCTACACGTCTGCTGCCGATAACCAGGCAGTTTACACGATTCATTGGTATTGGCACAATCGTTCATCCCGGCCATGTTCCAGGGACGCCCCCCTCCCCTTGGCTGAGGGGCTGGTTGCTGGCCGACAGGGGTTACCCGTTGCGGTGGTGGCTGATGACGCCTATACGGAGGCCACAGACTGACGCGGAGAACCGCTACAACGATGTCCATGCAGCGACCAGCGGTGTGAGAGAGAGGTGCTTTTGGCTGCTGAAGATGCGCTTCAGTTGCCTGGACTGCGCTGGAGGGGCCCTCCAGTACCCGTCAGATAGGGTCGGCCACATCGTTATGGTCAGCTGCGTGCTGTACAACATAGCCCAGCAAAGGGGTGACGTGCTGCAGGCAGAGGAGGGGGAAGGGTAGGAGCAGCAAGACAAGGCGCAGACCTCCCCAGATGAGGAGGATGCGGGCAATGTTCAGGACAGACGGGCTGGACATGTACGGGAGGTGCCCACCATTACTGGCTGGATCAGCGGGCACGGGGCGGGTTAATAGCCGCCCGGTTGATGGACTAAGGTAGCGTGGGAATTGCCGAGTATGGGCACAGACAGCTCTGTATGACACCAGCCTACCATCCTCACCCCACCCACCCTCCACCAACCACCCTCACCTCACACATACCAACCACACTCACCGCATCCACCCACCACCAACCACGCTCACCCCACCAACCCAACAGCAACCATCCTCACCCCAGCCACCCAACACCAACCACCCTCACCCCATCCACCCAACACCAACCACCTTCACCACATCCGAATGCATATCACCCCTCCATTGCACATCCACCTGCGGCACAACGAGCAGGGCTCACACGCTCGCCGGTGGAAGCCTGTCTATTGCATGCCATAGAGGATGATGACAACCAGTTCTGCGATTAACTCTGGGCTCTACATCGTTGGACAATGTCTGACCCATGGCCACAGTACCACCCACCACCCGGAACGTCCCTGCATGCGGCCGTGACACTGCACCGTCTGGCCGGGACGATGGCAGGGCGACCCGGGGGGGGGGGGCACACTTCTGAGGCCGACGTTCTGTCGCCCCTCACACACACACTGGCGCTCACCTCACACCACACCCCCGCACAGAGCACAGAGGCAGCTTCTGTAGGTGTTAAAGTGATTTTAATAACAAACTGTTCATTAACGTGCCTTAGCCCCTACAACTAATCTGTGCCCTGCACCCGTGCCAACTTACTCAGCGTCTAATGTTCTGGCCTTACGGGCCCTGATTCTGTATAGGTGGTTCCCCAGACGGTACAGTAGTACTGGAGGTGGACTCCTGTGATTCCTGCCCCGTGACTAGGGACCCTTTGGGCGGCCGTTTCCTGGGGCGGCGCGGCCTAGATGGGAAGGGCTGCGGCTCATGCGACTGGGATGGCGAGCTGCCAGCCTCTCCTGCCCGTTTCCCACCAGATGCACGTGGGACGGAAGGGGGGTGTCCGAGGTATCGCTCCAGGGGACCTACCCTACAGGGGGACCCGGAACGGGCCCCATCACCTCCTCCCTCAGAGTGCCCAATGGCCCCCGGGCCCTTCCATGGATCTGTGCGAACGGACCAACATCCGACCCTCCCCCCCCCTCCCCCGACACTTGGGGCCTTGAGGCCCGCCCTGGTATAAACAAGGGCCTGCACGTTTGCAGCCATGGAGCTCAGGGAGTTGGTCATCCCTACCTGTGTCTGGGTGACGCCGGCCAGCTCCTGTGGAATGGCGCCGATGCCCTGCCGCGATGGCCTGCTGAGACTGGGCCACGGCTTTGAGCGCGTATGGGATCTGCTGTTGGCTCTGGCTCATGGCTGCATGTGAGTGGGCAGCCATGTTCTGGGTCACGGACGCCGCCTGTATGGAAAGCCCCAGGCCTTGCATACTGCTACCCAGTATGAGGGGCGACTTGATAGAGGCTTATAAGCTGATCAGAGGAATAGATAGAGTAGACAGTCAGAGACTTTTTCCCCGGGTGGAACAATCCATTACAAGGGGAAATAGATGTAAGGTGAATGGTGGAAGAGAGAGGGGGGATACTGCCTGTGGAAGTAGTTGCGACGGAAACATTAGGGACCTTCAAGCGGCTATTGGATAGGTACATGGATTACGGTAGAATGATGGGGTGTAGATTAATTTGTTCTTATTCTAGGACAAAAATTCGGCACAACATCATGGGCCGAAGGGCCTGTTCTGTGCTGTCCTGTTTTATGTTCTATGTTCTATCTGTCACACCGTCGCCCCCCCCCCCCCCACCCTCCCCATTGCCTCCACCGCGGACGTCACCCGTGCGGTTTCGGCCTGGGTGCATGCATGACTGGCACCACTACCGGCTCCTGCACGCGGGTGGACTCCTCCACCTGCGTCTGAGCTGCCGCAAGCCGGCCGTCATCCGCTACGATCATCCCTGGGTCCGTGACTCTTTCGGATCTGTGGGTGGGTGCGGTAACTCCAGGAACCCGGGATCCATCTGGGCAGCAGATGGTTGTTTGCATCGGGCTGCCCTCCGACTGCCCGGACCTCCGACTGCACCTGCTTCCTCCTGCTGTACCGGGACGGCTGTGTTGTGCGCACCAATTTGTGTCCCAGATGCCTCATCGCTAAAGTGACCAACCGAGGTGAGTGACTCTGCAGAGGTGGAGGGTCAAGGAGATAGCAGAGGCGTAATGTTGAGCTCTTCATCCGACCCGAAGTCCGGGGACCCCTGGAATGGTGGTTCTTGTCCATCCGTCCCCTGTGTGTCAGTGTCGGTGCGTCAGTTTCCTGTGCGTCAGTGTCCTGTACTTTAGTGTCCTGTGTGTTAGGGTCCTGTGTGTCGGTGACCTGTGCGTCAGTGTCTTGGGCGTCAGTGGCCTGTGTGTCAGTGTCCAGGGCATCACTGTCCTGGGCGTCAGTGTCCAGGGTGTTGGTGTCCTGGGTGTCGGTGTCCTGGGTATCGGTGTCCTGGTTATCGGTGTCCTGGGTGGGTGTGTCCTGGGTGGGATTGCCTGTATGTTGGTCTCCTCGGTGCTTGCCCCCCGTGCGTCAGTGTCATGGGTCAATTGCGACAGGGGCCTGTTGCTGCGGCTGCCCTCCTCGTCGCTGGGTATGGCCCGGCGGCGTCGCCCCACTCGCACTAGATGGGGACGGCGTCCGCCTGGTACTCCGGGTCTGTACCTTGCTCGTGGACGCCCGGTCACGTCCTGGGGGCGTCGTATGCCTGATGGGCCGGGTCAGTTCCTGTCTCGTGGCCGCCCTGGAACGTCCTGGGGGGTTCGTATGACTGATGGGCCGGGTCTCTCCCAGTGTCGTGGCCGCCCTCGAACGTCGTGGGGGCGTCGTATGCCTGATGGGCCGGGTCTATCCCTGTCCCATGGCCGTCCTAGAACGTCCTGGGGGCGGTCCGCATCCGCGGGGACGGGTGGGTCGACTTGGTTCTGCAAAACACACTGCAGGCTGCATGGTTAGACACGCAGACGGGGGTAGGGGGGAGGTGGGATATGACGGACGGGGGAAATGGGAAGGGGGATATGGGTGAAGGGGGAATCTGTGGAAAGGGGGGATAAGGGGGAAGGGGGGATATGGGGGAAGGGAGCATATGGGGGAAGTGGGTACGGGGGACGGATGGGGAAAGAGGGATATGGGTAAGGGGGTATATTGGGGTGGGGATATGGGGAAGGGGGTATGGGGGAAAGGGGAATACGGAGGAAGGGGCGATAAGGGGAAGGGGACATGGGTGAAGGGGGGATATGGGGAAAGGGATATGGGGGAAGGGAGATATGGGGAAGGGGTGATATGGAGAGGGGGATATGGGGCTATGGGGGGGGAATGGGGATATGGGGAAGGGGAAGGGTTTATGGGGGTGGAGAAGGGGGAATATGGGGGAAGGGGGGAAATAGGCGAAAGAGGGATATGGGGCAAGGGGGTATGAAGAAATGGAGGATGGGGAATGGGGATATGGAGGAAGGGGGAGTATGGGGAAAGGGGGATATGGCGAAGGGGATATGGGTGAAGGGGGAAATGGGGGAAGGTGCTATATCGGGGAAGGGGGATATGGGGGAAAGTGGGATGGGGATAAGGGGGTAGGGGTATATAGGAGAAGGTGGGAAGTGGGGATATGTGGGATGGGGTGATATGCAGAAAGGGGATAAGGGGAAAGGGGATAAGGGGGAAAGGAGGATATGGATGGAGGATGGGGAAAGGGGTATAAAGGGGAAATGCGCGATGTGCAGAAAGGGGGATATGTGCGATATGCGGGAAGGGGGTTATGGGAAGGGGCAATGGTGGAAAGGGGAAATGGGGAAGGGTGTTTATGGGGAAAGGAGCAATATGGGGGAAAGGGTGGTAGGCAGTAGGGATTCTCACTTGGTGGTGCGACCCCGAACTCTGAATCGGCAACGTGCCGGCCCTCGTGTTCGCCTGCAAGGTCCAAGGCCCTCTCCATGAACGGTGAGTGGTCGCAGCTCCGGTGGACCACTTCTGATCCTCTCACGCTCCCTGTTGTTGTGAGCGTTCTTCTGCTGCGCGGGGCAGCAGGGTGGCAGCGATAAAGGGCAACAGTGTTCGGCAGACATACACATGCGGACCAGCAGTTGTGTGCATGTTGGCAGAGGTTCACAACTCACCCTGCCAATGCAGCCTGCATGGGTGGGTGCAGCCAAGTCGGTTGCACCTACGGCTGTGCCGCCCATCGGGGGTGGGGGGGGGGGGGGGGGGAGGGGGGCGTACACATCCTGTTTCGCGCCGTTTTTCGCGCCGGCGTCGGGCCATCGCTCCGATTACCGGAGAATCCCGCCCTGTGTGCAATGGGACAGAGAACCCTAATGCTGCCGGTGTGGCCGGGGGGTGAACGCATCAGAAAACGTGTGCGGTCTGACGGAGAATCCTGATGCTGGCGCGGTGAACACAGCAGAAAACGTGCGCGGCGGGATGGAGAATCCTGATGCTGGCGGGGCGGAGAGCCCTGATGCTGGGGGGCGGGGGGGGGGGTGGTGGGTGGAGAACATACCAGAATACGTGCACGGTGGGAGGAGAATCCAGATACTGGCGGGGGGTGGGGGTGGGGGGGTGGCGGGACGGAGAATCCTGATGCTGGCGGGGCGGAGAACCCTGATGCTGGGGGGCGGGGTGGGGGGGGTGGTGGAGAACATACCAGAATAAGTGCGCGGTGGGAGGAGAATCCAGATATTGGCGGGGGGTGGGAGGGGTGGCGGGACGGAGAATCCTGATGCCGGCGCGCGGGAGGTGCGGGGGGGGGGGCGGGGGGCGAGGGGGGGGGGAGAACACACCAGAATACGTGTGCGGCGGGACGGATAATCCTGATACTGGCGGGATAGCGAATCCTGATACTGGCGGGATAGAGAATCCTGATACTGGCGAGACGGACAATCCTGATACTGGCGAGACGGAGAATCCTGATACTGGCTGGACGGAGAATCCTGATACTGGCGGGACGGAGAATCCTGATACTGGCGGGACGGACAACCCTGATACTGGCAGGATGGAGAACCCTGACAATGGCGGGATAGCAAATCCTGATACTGGCGGGACGGAGAACCCTGATACTGGCCGGGGGGGGGGGGTGGAGAACATAGCAGAATACGTGTGCGGCGGGAGGGAGAATGCAGATACTGGCGGGGGTGGGGGGGGGGGGAGGTGGGGGGGGGGGCGGGGGGGGGGGGAGGTGGCGTGACTGAGAATCCTGATACCGGCGGGATGGAGAATCCTGATACCGGCGGGATGGAGAATCCTGATACTGGCGGGATGGAGAATCCTGATACTGGCGGGACGGAGAACCCTGATACGGGCGGGGGTGAACACACCGGAAAACGTGCATGGCGGGATGGGGAATCTCGTCCGATGTCAATGTCTAAGTATTTACATTGCTGACTAACTATGTCTGTGTTTTTCACGTATGGACCCATCTGCTTGGACTGTACACGGAACAATATTTTTCACTGTACCTCTGTACACGTGACAATAAATCAAAATGTCCCTTTCCAAAGGTCCTGTGCTGGATTCTCCGTCCGTAGGTCCTCCGCATCACCGGCCGCGCACTCACGCCCGCGAGTTTCCCGGCGGCCTGGGGGTGGCCACAATGGTGGTGGGAGGGGGGGCACCCATTGACAGCTACGGGAATGGAGAACGCCGTTGCCGGGGGGTACGCACCGCCGAAAACGGAGCTGGCGGGACTGAGAATCCCATCTAAGTTTTGTTGAGATTGTCCTGTGGGCCAACACATTTTCTGTTGCGTGGATTCCCCCTCAAGTTATTTGTCAGTCCGAGAGTCAAAGTAACTAACTTTTAACCATTACACCCAATAATCAACGAGAATATGTAAGAACTATCTGTTAAAATGGATTAGAGTATGTTAATCTATGATTACCAGAGTCCCAATATTAAACATCTTTAAACTGGTGATGCTATGACTGATCTAGTGCTTTTTACTTGAATTATTTACTTATTTTCTGTCGAAGATTAGTCAACTGTTAACATAGTTCATCCCAATAATCAGAGTGAACTTGAATTGATTTTTAGGTCGACTAAACAATTACCTCATTGATGCAACGCGTGGTTGAATGCAATGAGTGAATAGCTCAATATGTTAATGTCCACCAAACATTACACAGCCAATTATCATTTGCGCAACATTGATCGAAAATACCGAATTTATTTCTCTACATTAATCACAGCAAATAACTAAAAACATTGCATTGCATCTGTCAGTGTGATTGCAAAGAATTGTTCATTCCAATAATCACATCCGGTTTTAAATTATTGTTCAGATAATGGTCAAATAAGATTGTAATTCAGTGGAATAGATGAAGCAATTCCTGACGATACAACAATAATAACATCAATTAAAATTTTATTTGCATGGCTCACAATCACAATCATTGGGAATCCTCCACTTCACTGGCAGCACACTCATGTCCGCGGGTCAAACCTCATTGACCGGCTGCAGGAAAGGAGAATCCCGTTGTGGCGCGAGGACGCAGCGGCGGATAACGGGGCTGGCGGGACTGTGAACCGTATACATGACTTTAAAACGATGATAATTTTCCAAGAGAATTATCATGGCAAGAAACTGATTACTCTCAATCCATTGATCACTGACAATATGCATACATCTTTTCAATTAATATAATAGTATGTATTTAGACAGGTTTTCCATGTCTATCATACCAGCAATTACATCTCATGTTTTAATTCCATTAATCAGTCTTGTGCCATGACCGAATAGTGTGAGAATTCTCTCTGCCTGTTTCTACAAAAGAAAACTGAGCAATTCCGATGGAAGTCAGGATGACATATATTACACCATCATGTTTTGGACAATATTGATAGAAAGCATCAAATTAGTTTCCAGTCCATTGGACACGGTGAATGGCGAAGAACGTTTAACTGTATAATGGGCCAGGGTTTAGAGAACACCCAAGTATATCATGGAGTTCACGTGACACACAACTTTAGGTCGTGTAAGTGGGAAGAATCAAACAGGGCGGCTGGTGTATTACATTAAACCTCGGCCAGCACCATTCCTCAAATCTATTCATATCGTATCTAGCTGATCTCCAATCTAACATGTCCTAACCACGTCCCGCATGATTTCTTCTTAGAACCCATTCTCGGTACTGTTAAATGGGACACGTCGCACAGGGATGCCCTCCCCCGAACATCTGGAAATTTGTGCACAGGCCCAACTTCTGGATTTATTTACCCTCTCTGCGTGCGAGTGAGACATGTATATTAAGGTGTTAGTATGCAGTTGACCTCTGCATGATCTTTGAATAATATGATAATACATAAGAACAGTAGCGCCGTCATTCTCTTCAGGTCAGCGTTTCGTTAATGCTCTCAAAGTTCCGTATGATGTCGTTTACACCGAGTTGCGTGGATCCAATCTGCCTGTTCTTTATCTTTAATGGCTGTTCGGGTTGTTAGCAGCACTTGGGAGGGTCCTTTCCACCTAGCAGAAAAATAATCTTTGTTTAGTGCTTTCACATACACTTGATCTCCAGGTTTAAAGGTTTAAATTTTTCTTTTTGGTTGGACCTGAGCCTGTCGCACCTTTTCCTGTATTTTTCCAGCGGTTTCACACATGGCCTGGGCATATTTTAGCGATGCCTCATCTGCCCATATTAAGGCTACTGCCGCTGCAGTGATATGGGCTTTAGGTCCAGTTGTCCCATTAATATGTCATACGGGCGAAACCCGTGTTCGACTTTTCTGATTTCTCAGGGCATATATTACTATGGGTATGGCATCTGGCCATACAAGCATATCTTGTTATCACAGTTTTGTAAGTGCAGTTCTAATTTTTCCATTCGCCCTTTCCACCATTCCTGAGGATTGTGGCTGATATGGTATATACAATTTCCAATCAAATCCTATGGCTTCTGTCAGGGCTTTGGTCCATTTGCTAGTGAAATGAGTTCTTCTCTCCCTGTAAATACCCATTGGTATCCCAAACTTAGGTATTATTTCATTTAACAGAATATTTACCACATTTTCTAGCATCATCTCTTTTGGTTGGAGTAGCCTCTATCCAACGTGAAAACATGTCCACTCTCACCAGCAAATTTTCAAAATGCAGTTCGGGCTGTGGGAGATGAACAACGACGGCGGGTGCCGAACTCCGATGATTCCTCTGACAAATCACACGATAAGACTCTAAGACCATAAGACATAGGAGCAGAATTAGGCCACCCGGCCCATCGAGTCTGCTTCGCCATTCAATCATGGTTGATATTTTTCTCATCCCCATTCTCGTTCCTTCTCCCCACAACCCCAGATCCCCTTATTAATCAAGAACCTATTTATCTCTGTCTTAAAGACACTTAGTGAGTTGGCCTCCACAGCCTTCTGCGGCAAAGGGTTGCACAGATTAACCACCCTCTGGCTGAAGAAATTCCTCCACGTCTCTGTTTTAAAAGATCGTCCCTTTAATCTGAGATGGTGTCCTCTGTTTCTAGTTTTTCCAACAAGTGGAAGCATCCTCTCCACGTCCACTCAATCCCGGCCTCGCAGTATCTTGTACGTTTCAATAAGATCCCCTCTCATCCTTCAAAACTGCAACGAGTTCTGACCCAGAGTCCTCAAACGTTCCTCATGCGAAAATGTCTTCATTCCAGGGATCATTCTTCTGAATCTCCTCTGGGCACTTTCCAAGGCCAGCATATCCTTCCTTAGATAAGGGGCCCAAAGCTGCTCACAATACTCCAAATGGTGTCTGACCAGATCCTTATAAAGCCTCAGAAGTACATCCCTAATCTTGTATTCTCGCCCTCTTGACATGAATGCTGACATTGCATTCGCCTTCTTAACTGCTGACTGAACCTGCACATTAACCCTAAGAGAATCGTGAACAAGGACTCACAATTCCGTTTGTACTTCTGCTTTCCGAAGCATTTCCCCATTTAGAAAATAGTCTGTGCCTAGACTCCCCCTTCCAAAGTGCATGACGTCACATTTTTCGACATTGTATTTCATTTGCGACTTCATTGCCCACTCTCCTAGCTTTCCAAGTCTTTCTGCAGCCCCCTTGCTTCCTCAATCCTAACGGCCCCTCTATAGATCTTTGTATCATCTATAAACTTAGCAACAGTGCTTTCAGTACCAACTCCCAGATCATTAATGTATATTGTAAAAAGTTGTGGTCCCAGCACAGACCCCAGAGGCACACCACTAGCACCAGCTGCCATCCTGAAAAATACCCCTTTATCCCCACTCTTTGCCTTCTGCCAGTCAGCCAATCCTCTATCCATGCCAGGATCTTAACCTGAACACCATGAGCTCTTCCCTTATTCGACGATCTATTATGCGGCACCTTGTCAAAGACCCTTCTGTAAATCTAAATAAACCACGTCCACTGGTTCTCCTTTGTCTAACTTGCTTCTTACCTCCTCAAAGAACTCCATCAGATTTGTCAGACACGACCTCCATTTGACAAAGCCGTGCTGACTCAGTCCTATTTTACCATACACTTCCAAGTGCTTCGCGATCTCATCTTTAATAACAGACTCTAAAATCTTACCAATGACTGAAATGAGGCTAACCCGGCCTATGATTTCCCATGTTCTGCCTCCCTTCCTTCTTAAGCAGTGGTGTTCCTTTAGCCACCTTGCAGTCCTTTGGGACTCGTCCTGCCTCCAGTGATTCCAAACAGATCATCACTAATGCCTCCACAATTCCCTCAGCAATCACTTTTAGGACCCTGGTGAGTCGTCCAGCTGGTCCAGGTGACTTATCCACCTTCAGACCTTTCGGTTTCCCAGAACCTTCTGCTTAGTAATGGTCACTGCACTCACCTCCGCCTCCTGGTTCTCCTGGAGCTCTCACATTCCACTGGTGTCTTCCACCGTGAAGACTGGTGCAAAGTAACTATTCAGTTCGTGTGCCATTTCTTTGTTTCCTATTACTACTGCTCCAGCCACAGTTTCCAGTGGTCCAATACCTATTTCTGACTCAATCTTACCTTTTATATTTTGAAAAAATCTCTTCCTATCTTCCTTTATATTGCTGGCTAGCTTGCACTCATACAAAAATTACGATATCCGCCTCACTGACAACAAATGGCACTCAGTCAAAATGCTTAACTCAGTAATAATAATCGCTAATTGTCACAAGTAGGCTTCAATGAAGTTACTGTGAAAAACCCCTAATCGCCACATTCTGGCTCCTGTTCGGAGAGGCAGGTATAGGAATTGAACCCGCGCTGCTGGCATTGTTCTGCATTACAAACCAGCTTTTTAACTCATATTGCTAAACCAGCCCCTAACCTCCTAAACCTAACCTCCAAAGCCACTCAATGCAAGGAAAATTAGAGATGGGCAGTAACTGTCCTCGTTTCATGAAATATGCATTAATTTATATTCATGCCCTATATAATTCGTTTAATTCGATTACCCTTTACTGGATCCTTTTTGATCAGGTTAATAATAAGGACGCAGATTAAGACCAGATATGCCTAAGCATGTGCGTTAACGAATTTTCTCCTCTCTGCCTCAACATCTCACTTAGAGGTGGCATGGTAGATACGTGGTTAGCACTGCTGCCTCACAGCACCAGGGACCCGGCTTCTATTCCAGCCATGGATGACTGTTTGTGTGCAGTTTGTCCGTTCTCCACTTGTCAGAATGGGTTTCCTCCCACAGACCAAAGATCTGCAGAATAGGTGGACTGGAAATTCCAAAATTGTCTCTTAGTGTCTAGAGATGTGCAGATTAGGTGTGTTTACAGAAATGGGATGGACAAGTTGACGTAGGTAGGGTCCTCTTTCAGAGGTCTATGCTGGCTCGCTCTCTAATTGTATTGGATTCTAATCTACAGTCCCCCCATCAATCCAGTCCAATCCATAAAGAGACAGGCAGGTCTCATGTTGTTCACTCTCTCGAACACTGTAGACAAGTGGGGAAGATACTTTGTGCAAGATGGTGAGGATAGGTACTTTTCAGGCTGACATTGGCAGTAAGGCATCCACGTTCTTTCTAAGCAATATTCCTTCCTCAGTTTTGTCGGAAATGTCCCTTGTTCAGGCCAAGTCTCATCATATTTGCGGTTTTTAGTTGCTGCATAACAGGTTTCTAAACAGATGTGTTCTGGTTCGCAGGCGTTCTACGCTCCGGACACCAGATATGATATCGTGCACAGGTCTACAAACCTCTTGAAATGACTGAAAGAGAATGTGTCGTACAACCCAGTTCATAAATGGCAAGCTACACTGCAGGAACTGATTTAGAGAGTTTCCATATTCACCTGGGACCGGGATGTGCAGAGCAAGTGAAGTTTGGGATCACTGGTATCAGAGAAGCAATATGTGATACACAGGAGCTGGGCAGGTTAGGTGTAATAATCATCTAAAATTTCCCCAAAGAGTCCAACTATGTGCAGTTTCGTTGATTTGCCAGGGAAAATTCTCCCACATTGTCCAAAGCCATGCAATCGAGGAGGATTGGCCATGTTAAATTGTCCGACAGTATCCAAAGATGTGCATGTTAGGTGGATCGGCCAAGCTAAAGGTGCCCTTAAAGTCCGAAGGTATGCTGGTTAGGTGAATTGGCCAAGCAAAATTGCCCCTCAGTGTCCAAAGATGGGCAGGTTCGCGGGATTGTCCGCACTATAATCGCCCTGTAGTGTCCAGAAATGTGAAGATTAAGTGGACTGTGAATGCTACAATTGTCCCTTGGTGCAAGAAAATTACAGGTTTTGTGGATTGGTCATGCTAAATGTGCCCTCAGAGTCTAAAGATGTGCAGGTTCTTTGTAATAGTCCTTCGAAATGTGCACAGGATGTCCACAGATGTTCAGCTTAGTGGATTTCCCAGGAAACATTGCCCTTTAGTGCCAGAATGTGTGCAAATTAGGTGGATAAAGATGACAACATTGCTTCTTATGGTCCGTAGATGTACAGGTTTGGTGAATTGGCAATGTAAAATTCTCCCACATTGGCCAAAAATGTGCAGGTGTTGTGGAGTAGCCTTTTTAAATTATCACAGTGTCGGAAAATGTGCAGGTTGGTGGATTGGCGTTGTAAATTGTCCCTTTGTGTCTAAAGATGCGCAAGTTAGCGGGATTTGCCGTGATACCATTGCCCCGTAGTGTCCAAAAATGTGAAGTTTCGGTGTAATGTGAATGCTATAATTGCCCCTTACTGTCCGAATATGCGCAAGTTTGATGGATTGGCCATGTTAACTTGGCCCTTAGTGTCCAGTGATGTGCATCTGTGGTGAATTGGCCATCTTAAAATTAGCCCGTTCTGTCTAAGGTTGTGCAGGTTACTTGAATTGGTCTTTATAAAATTGCTCCGATGAGTCCAAAGATCTGAAGATTAGCTGGATTGGTCATGCTAAAGGTGCCCCTTAGAATACAAAGGTGTGGAGGTTATGTGGGTTGACCATGCTAATATTGCACCTTATTGGCCCTGCTCGAATTACCCCTCAGTGTTCAGAGATGTGCAGACTAGGTGGAGTGGTCATGCCCAATGTGCCCGTCAATGCCAATAGGTGGATTGCAATGCACCACCCTTCTCCTGGATGGCTTGCTTCTGATGTTAAGCCGATGAGATCGAGGACAAAACTTTTCCATTCACAGAAAGATATGTCTTTCTCTCTCAAGCCTTGGAGTAATTGTTAGAAGAACATAAGAAGAACATAAGAACTAGGAGCAGGGGTAGGCCATCAGGCCCCTCGAGCCTGCTCCACCATTCAATGAGATCATGGCTGATCTTTTGTGGACTCAGCTCCACTTTCCGGCCCGAACACCATAACCCTTAATCCCTTTATTCTTCAAAAAACTATATATCTTTGTCTTAAAAACATTTAATGAATGAGTCTCTACTGCTTCACTGGGCAAGGAATTCCATAGATTCACAACCCTTTGGGTGAAGAAGTTCCTCCTAAACTCAGTCCTAAATCTACTTCCCCTTGTTTTGAGGCTATGCCCCCTAGTTCTGCTTTCACCCGCCAGTAGAAACAACCTGCCCGCAGCTATCCTATCTATTCCCTTCATAATCTTATATGTTTCTATAAGATCAACCCTCATCCTTCTAAATTCCAACAAGTACAGTCCCAGTCTACTCAACCTCTCCTCGTAATCCAACCCCTTCAGCTCTGGGATTAACCTAGTGAATCTCCTCAGCACACCCTCCAGTGCCAGTACGTCCTTTCTCAAGTAAGGAGACCAAAACTGAACACAATACTCCAGGTGTGGCCTCACTAACACCTTATACAATTGCAGCAGAACCTCCCTAGTCTTAAACTCCATCCTTCTAGCAATGAAGGACAAAATTCCATTTGCCTTCTTAATCACCTGTTGCACCTGAAAACCAACTTTTTGCGACTCATGCACTAGCACACCCAGGTCTCTCTGCACAGCAGCATGTTTTAATATTTAATCATTTAAATAATAATCCCTTTTGCTGTTATTCCTCCCAAAATGGATAACCTCACATTTGTCAACATTGTATTCCATCTGCCAGACCCTAGCCCATTCATTTACCCTATCCAAATCCCTCTGCAAACATCCCATTAACCCCCCTCTTTGCTTTCTATTAATTAGATCTGAGTAGATCTAAAAATAGATCTGAGTAGAAAGAGTAGATCTGAAATCAAAACATAACTCAATCTCAAATATCCCACTAAATGCAATGCTGTCACAAAAGTTCCCACATAATTTGTCCCTCAGAGCCCCCGTAACATTTGGAGAATGAATGTTACATTTCCTCTGGAGCAATCTCATCATCCAGGACGTATATTGTCCAGAACGGAATACGATATTCAAACATGTGGCCTAAATCAGACGGCTTAATAGTTAGAACAATAGAATAGGAGCACTGAATCGCTACAGTGCTGAAGGAGGTCTGGCTGGCTCTCTCCCTTTCCCTATCCCCGTAATCCCACGGAACCTGAACATCGCTCGAAAATAACTGGTATTTGTAGCATGGCCGATCCACCTCAAAGACCTTTCCTGTGCAGTCAACCTCTGGGACTCTATGACTGGTCGACTGTGGGAGGAAAACGGAGCACCCGGAGGAAACCCACGCAGAGAGAGAGAAAGTGCAAACTGCAGACAGTCATCCAAGGTCGGAATTGTGCCAGATCCGGGAAGAACGGTGGTGCAGTGGTTAGCACTGGTGTCTCACGGCGCTAAGGACCCGGGTTTGATCCTACTCCCAGGTCACTGTTCCTGTGCAGTTTGCACATTCTCCACGTGAATGTTTCAGTATCACCCTCACAATCCAAAAGTGTAGGGTATGTGAATCGGCCATGATGAACTGCCACATAATTGGGGGAAAATGAGTACAGTAAAATTATTTTAACAAAAGGAATTATACCCGGGCATCAGGCGCTGTCAGGCAGCAGTGCTAACCACTGTTCAAACAACATATTCATATCTAGACCTAAAATTAGAAAATCTAACCTCAGTGTTGAATTCAACTGTGTTCTGACTAATGCCGGATAAATATTCGTTACTCTTAAAGTGACAGATCCCTTTTGGAAAGTAATAAATCATTTAGTCCTCTCCAGGAAGCTGCAAGTGGCATCGGCTTCAAAAATGCACCAAACAAGGTTATAATACTAATCACTGGTGACGTCGGCTTTCACCGTTATCTTGGAACCGAGATTCACTGTTTAGTGCCGCACATACTCGGGGTACAGATATCATTCGACGCCAGATATTGTAAACAAGAAAGAATGACTAATTGAGAGAGTCTGCCCTTTGAATGGCCCTGTAGAGTCACCAAGCGGGAGAGGTCAAACTGCAGTTATAGAGAGACTAATTCGCCCATAATTTACTGACGCTCCAGCTTTGCATTTGGGGCATAAGCAAGTTATCCCACTGGGATGTTCCCATATAAGGGCTCACACTGCAAATTACCGGAAGCTCTGCTTTTCCAAGGATAATTGCGGTGGGCTTTCAACAATCGGGCGGACGCTATATAAATGCCGAATTTTCGTTGGTTTAGGACCGCTTTATGCTGATAGTAACTCGGAGAGAGTTAGAAGGGACAACTCATCACTTCCAACACCTCGGTAACGATATAAAATCCCAGATCCAGCCCCACCCGTGACACCTCGCTCTCTCCCACACACACCACCGTGCAGCAGATCCCCCGCCTGAACACAAATCCCGACCCATGGGCCCAGTAAAATGTCCAACCCGTCTGACCCCCACTACCGGATGGATCTGACCGGACAACCACACCGCCCTCCCCTCCCCCACTACCAGTCCTCCAATCACACTGCCGCGACCCACCAAATCCGCTCCAAAACGAGCTGACTGGCACAACCCCAGTCCAGGTGGACAACCCATTCCTGCGGTGTGAAGCAACCTGACACACTCGCCTGGTCTGCACTGACTCGACGTCCCCACTGTGCTCCAAATCTACCCGCCCTGAATCCGCTTTCTGTGCGAACTGATCCGTCCGCACCCGGGTTCCCGACGTCTTGTAAGTACTCTTCCCGAGTCCACACTCTGCATCTCACAACCCCATGCGCCTCCCACCCACTCACCCTCTCGAACCTACCCAATCCGCCGGCTCCACAGACCCAAATCAACCCGACCAGCGACTCCAGTCCGAGCACTGCCTCCACATAGAACTAACCTCACTCAACCTTCCTAACACCAGTTCCACTGACACATCCATCCTGCCACATTTCCTCATTCCTGATCCTCCACCCAGCAATCAGGGGGTAGCGACCCAAACCCCCTTCCATCAACCCATCGATAAACCTATCCTGGCGAAACTCCTGTCTGAAAACCCATTCTCATGTGAACCCATCCTCCTCTTAGGGTCGTCCTGTCGGGACCGCTCCCCGCCCAACCCCAATCGAATAAAGCACGGTCCTATCCCTCCCAAACCGCCCCCCCGTTATCCAATAAAGCCCACCACTCTGACCCTCCCCCCCCCCCTCCGCGCCCCCACCACTAAGGGCCAAACAAACACCCACTCATAAGCACCTGCACGACCCCTCGCTGGTACAACCCCCAACTCCTCCCCTACCCCACCCCAGCCCTTACACCCCTACACCCTAGCACACACAACGTCCCTCCATCCTACTGCCGCTACTCCTGCTCCGCTCCCATCGCCCTCCGAGTCGTCCTTCAATTCAACTATTTACCTCATACATTTAGATCGTCCTTTAAACACTATACAGGGCACCCCTCGCTGATGCATCCTTGCGGCACTTCACTGTAAATGTCCCGGCTCAACCGTCCTTGCTGAGGGATGTTATACCATAAAACCTTAAGACCCAGGAGCATAAGTACATAGAACATACAGTGCAGAAGAAAGTCATTCGGCCCATCGAGTCTACACCGACTCACTTAAACCCTCACTCCCACCCTATCCCCGGAACCCAATAACCCCTCCGAACCGTCTTGGTCACGAAAGGCAATTTAGCATGGTCAATCCACCTAATCTGCACGTCATTGGACTGTGCGGGGAAACCGGAGCACCGGGAGGAAAACCACGCAGACACGTGGAGAACGTGCAGACTCCGCACAAACAGTGACCCAGCGGGGAATCGAACCTGGAACCCTGGCGCTGTGAAGCCACAGTGCTATCCACTTGTGTTTAAATGTCATTCACCTCCTTTGACTTCCATAAAGGAGTGCAACACTTCACATTATTCGACATTATATTTCATCTGCCAATCACCTGCACTGTCTACATCCCTCCGTAGATGCGTCATCCTCACCACTTACCTTTCCAGTTACTGGTTGGGCGAGACGGGGGTAGGGGGGCGGGGCTTGCAATTCCAGCAACGTTAAATCCATCGGAATAAAGTGGTAATCCGTCAGATACTGGTACACTGAGGCAGTTACGGGGAACTGTTGCGACGGAGACCTTTACGGAATCAAATCTACGAAGCCCGAGACATTTACCCACTGATACCATGAAGAATCGAGAGTGTAAACATTTTCAAATGTGATGCAGGCACAATGTTTGGACCCTCCAAAAGGTGATCGGGGATATTCCCACTTGTCCTCTTACCGGTCTGCAGAGAACGGATGTGACCAGGCTCTTTCATTTGTAACGCGGTTTGCTAAGCAATAGGTGAGGCCAGCGAACTTCACTATCTCGCCACATTGAGGCAAGCTATTTTGAAAGGACAGAACAACATTTCTTATTCGCAGTATTTAGCTGAGGAGAAATTGTTTCTAAACATGACTTTAACATTGCACAACAGTCTGCCATAGTCCCTCACACAGTGGACAGTATTAATTTAATACGTCAGTCATGACACTGCCTCCGTGCGTCAGTTGAATTTTAGTCCCTTCTCCTTTTACCACACATTTACTATTTCCAGGTCTATGGAAGAAGGTGGGTTTCCCATGTTTTTTGGCTGCTAGTCTTTTCTCATAATCCCTCTTCACATCTCTGATGTGTTTTCCCAGATCTCCTCAAACCCCCTCAGTGCCCAGTTGTAATTTTCACCTGATATCTCTCATCAGCTCACTTTGTCTTCCTTATAAGAACAGAAGAACATAAGAACTAGGAACAGGAGTAGGCCATCTGGCCCCTCGAGCCTGCTCCGCCATTTAATGAGATCATGGCTGATCTTTGTGGACTCAGCTCCACTCTCCGGCCCGCACACCATATCCCCGAATCCCTTTATTCTTTAGAAAGGTATCTATCTTTTTCTTAAAAACGTTTAAAGAAGGAGCCTCAACTGCTTCACTGGGCAAGGAATTTCAGAGATTCACAACCCTTTGGGTGAAGAAGTTCCTCCTACACTCCTTCCTAAATCTACTTCCCCTTATTTTGAGGCTATGCCCGACCAGTGGAAACAACCTGCCCGCATCTATCCTATATATTCCCTTCATAATTTTATATGTTTCAATAAGATCCCCCCGCATCCTTCTAAACTCCAATGAGTACAGTCCCAGTCTACTCAACCTATCTTAATTTATTTCTCCATTTTCATTCAAGAAGCTGTGGAATTATCTGCCCTACTTTTCCATTTTTAAGGGAATGTCACTTGAAATTTTCCTGACCATTTACATTTCGAGGGTAGCCCATTGAACAGTTAGAACGTTTCTATCCAGTCTAACTACATTGACGTCGGCACTCGTTCAGTTAAATCTTTAAACTATGCATTGACTAGTTTCAATTTCAACCTTCACCCCGACCTTTATAATACAATGAGCACTGTCTCGCAAATACTCCATCTCTACCCCCGCTGACTTTAGATCTATGTGGCCATCGTCATTTTGAAGGTACCAGTCCAAAAGTGCAGCTTTTCCTCCTGGGGTTGACAAATACTGGGATTGGAAAATATCCTGAACATAATCTTGGAACTTTTGTCCCTCCCTGACCTTTACACTACCACTGCCACAGGCCGCATTTGGGTACCCCATTAAACCGATTCTACAATGTTTTCAAACCATGGCTGTACTCGTACCACCATCTGGTTAAAAACGTTTTTCCACACACTTCACCCTCAATCATTCGCCCTAACATTGAAATATGCCCTCTGCTCATATTTCTTCCTGTCTATTCGAGCCATGCCGCTCTACTTTTATGCATCGCAATCATCTCCCCTCAGTCTCCCCCGGTCCAAGGAAAACAACCCCAGCTTATCCAATCTCTTCGTAGCTAAAACTCACCCTCCCAGGCTACATCCTAGTAGATTACCTCAGCACCGACCACATCCCCCTGACATGTCATTTCCAGAATATCACACAATGTTCTAGCTGTGGTCTAACGACCATTTAACACAGTTCCTGCATGTCCTCTCTGCTCATAATCTCTACGCCTCGGCTAATCAAGGAATGATTAAAAGATGACTTTTAACCTATGTATCTACCAACCCTGCTACGTTACGGGACCGGTGTGCGTGCACACCAAATAACCTCTGTTCCTCGCTGATTTTTCATGGCCCTGCCTCGCTTATATTGTATTGTGTTGCCTGTTAGTCCTGCCTCGTGCATCACCTCACAAGTATGCAGAATTGATTTAATTTGCAACAGATCAGCCGATCTGAACAGTCCGTCTCTATCCTAATTTAGTCTAAGCCTATGCTTTTCACTGTTTACCAGCCCACCAACTTTAGAATAATCTGTGAACTGAAGATCAATCCTCCTACATTCATACCGAGCGCACTGCTATAAACCACTAACTGCAAGGCCAAAATATTGATCCCTATCTGACCCCACTGTACACACGCTTCCAATTAGAAAAACACCCTTTGAACGTCACCCTCTGCTTCTGCCACGCAGCCAATTATGGATCAAATATGCCATATTCCCTTGGATCCCATGAGCACTTACCTTTATCAACAGCAAAATCATACTCACATCCAAGTAGAATAATTCGCACGCATTCCCCTCATCTACATAGCTTGTCACCTCCTGCAAAAATAAAGTCAATTTGGCCAGAAATGGCCTTCTCTTAACAAAATCATGCTCACTGTTCTGGATTAATCCCTGCCTCGTCAAGTGCAGAAATTAAGTCTCTCAGAATTGTTTCCCCACCCCTGAGGTTAGACTGACTGGCCTCTAGTTTTATGGTATTTCCCTTCCTGCCCTCTTGAATAATTGTAGCACATTGTCTATCGTACAGTCCTCTGACACCATTCCTGTGGCAAGAGAGAATTGAAGGTTATTGCCAGCGCCCTTGCTATTTCCTCCCTCGCCTCACTCAACAGCTTGCAATACATTTTATCTGTCCCTGGAGATTGGCCTGCTTTTAAGCATGACAGACAACCCAGAAACTCCTCTATGTCTCGGTTAATCTATTTAGTTTGATCACAGTCCTCTCCGATTTCTATAATGACACGGCCCTCTTGCCAGTGAACAGCGAAACAAAGTATTCATTGAGCACGCGCCATGCACTGATTTCCCCCTGTGGTTCTTAATGGACCCTCCTATCTCCTTTTACCCTTAATAGACTTGTAAAACAAGCTAGAATGTTTCCTTATGTTCCCTGCCAGTATCCTTTCATTGCTCCTTTTCACTCCTAGTTTCGTTTTAAAGTTAACTTTTGCCAATTGTATACGACTCTAGTTCTCCTAAAGTTTTGAGTCCTCAATATTTGTCATATGCCTCACCTGTTCTCCTTATCCAATTCTGTATATGTCTCGATATCCAGGGCTATCCAACATGACTTGTTGTACAAACCCTTTTTCTTGATTAGAACACGTTTGTCACGTACTCTCCCTATTTCCTTCTTGAATACTTCCCACTGTCTGCCACAGATTGAGCTAAAATTGTCGACTCCCAGTCTAATTAAAATCTTTATTAATATCGGCCTTCACTCAGTTGGAAGTTTTATTTCAGGGTCAACCTTTTCCGCCCATTCCGATCCCATCACCAGATCCCAGCAGTGGCGAAGATACTGCAGAGAAACCCCAGTGTTGGATTTCAATTTCGTAAGACTGTGAGTAAAGGATACCTCACTCCGGTAATAAATGCATCAATAAATAGAGATATGGTATATGAAAACAAACTTTATTACAATACAGCATCAAAATGTCTTTAACATGACAGAATAATATAACTTGTAATTTTCGCTTAAGCAATGCGAACCAATACATTGAATAAAATACCTTTAACTGCCATCATTACTCTCAATTAAACAACACTAAAAAGAAAACGAATTGATTGATGACACGTGAGCCAAGGCGAGATTACATGTTGATCCTCCACTGTTCGAAAGCATCGTCATTTCCTGATTAATCTGTACATCGTATTTTAACCTTTAGCACTGCACCACAAGATTTAACACAACTCAAACTGTCTTCTATGGCTGCAACAGCGCAAGTGCATGAACATAATAGTTTGGTTCTAAACTATCTGAGTTATGCAATATGGTTTATTTTCAACTTTGTCCAAAAATCCCCTTTTCACAATGTCAGCCTACTTGTGGCAATTAAAGATTATAATCATGTTATATTCCTTAGTTTAATGTTCCCTCGTTCTTCTAAACTCTCGAGAGTGTAGGTCTGAACGTTTTAACCGTCAGCTTGATTATGCTGAGCTGCTTTAACAGCTTTTCGCGGCCGACTGAGTATGTTTAAACTAATTTAATTCGTACTTCCAGAATATAAAATGATCTCTGAAAGCCGTTATTGGAGGGTTTGCAGATTCCAGGAATTAAACTCTGCATCCAATTCAACATGTTTTATAGTTTCTTCCATTCTATAACTTCACGTATCGTCTAAAAATTATGATCATAAAACTATCAGCTGCACTCAATCAATTAACTCTACCTGCATTTCCGGAACTAGATGTCAATATAAGGATGATGAGCTTTTTTAAAGCTCAGATATGGCCTTTTTCTCATCCAAACATTCCCCTGACAAGACTGAAACATGTTTCATTGACAAAGCGACCAGAACCATTTCGATTATTTTCCACGTTTTCTGATTAACTAATTTGGACCTCATCCTCCAGAATGATTACAGTGACCATTTTAAAACATATATTTTATTGCAAACACAAACAAGATTGTGTTGCAAAAAACACCCACAAAAACAATAATTAATAATAACAATAATTTATTGTCACAAGTAGGCTTCAATGACGTTACTATAAAACCCCCGAGTCGCGACATTCCGTCACCTGCTCGGGGAGGCCGTGTGCGGGAATTGAACTCGCGCTGCTGGCCTTGTTCTGCATTACAAGCCAGCTGTTTATCCCACTGTGCTAACCCAGCCATTGCGCATCGTCTGGAACATATTACCCCATAATCTCCATTTTCTCACATCTCAGACAACAAAGACAAAGACAAACAAAGAAATGTACAGCACAGGAACAGGCCCTTCGGCCCTCCAAGCCCGTGCCGAACATGCTGCCCGACTAAACTACAATCTTCTACACGTTGGACGTGGTTCGCCGGAATCCGCCCACACTTCTAATTGGGATGTTCAATCCCTGGAAAGATCATCCTCATTAGAGCATATGTTATATGTTCCCTATGCACCACCTTAGATTGAACATCATAGAATAGAAGAGACTCACTGCAGTCCAGAAGGAGGCCATTCGGAACATCGAGTGTGCATGGATCATTTCAAAGTGCACGCTGCCTAAGACCCCTATCCCCGCAACCCAATATCCCCACGTAAGCATATTAGAGACCAAGCGAGATTTAACATGGCCAATCCACCTAACCTGCAAAACTATGGACTGTGGGAAAAAACCGTGCACCCGGAGGAAAGCCACGCAGACACGGGGAGAACGTGCAGACTCCGCAC
Organism: Scyliorhinus torazame; assembly: GCF_047496885.1. Lineage (NCBI taxonomy): Eukaryota > Metazoa > Chordata > Chondrichthyes > Carcharhiniformes > Scyliorhinidae > Scyliorhinus > Scyliorhinus torazame. The sequence continues at coordinate 59,654,542 of NC_092729.1, read as the reverse complement.
AGACAGTGACCGGAAGTGTGAATTGAATTTGATTCTTTGGCGCTGTGCGGAAGCAATGCTTACCACCGTGCCACCGTGCGGCCTCGCAAATGAGGACTCGGCATTAACCCAGTACTATATCTTACTCTATCCCCTAAAAATACCTCGGTCCCCACTTCTTCTCCCCACCTGCCCTTGAACCTTTGCACTCACATCGTCTCTTCCTCTCACAACCAGGTATAAATATCACAGATCCTCCTTCCGCACCATGTCTGGCGCTATGTCTGGCCATGATAAATTGCTCTTCGTGTCCAAAACGGTTTAGGGGCTAATGGGTTACGGGTGTAAGGTGGATGAGTGGGTATAAGTAGGGTGCTCTTTCCAAGGGCCTGTGCAGATTAGATGTGCCGAATGGCCTCCCTCTGCACTGTGATTTCTATGGTCCTATGAGACAGCACTTTAAAAGCGGAGACATCTTCCAGCAGCTGTTATAAAGCACTCAGAAACAAATGCTTAAATTGCACACATTTCCAACATGCCCGATGCAGAAGCCACTCTTGAAACAGCGAATTATCCAAGTGATATATGGACTGATTTGTCCCTGTTGCAAAACACCGCAGAGCCTATTGTGTTCAATGGTATTCTTCCTGGAGGCAATAACAAAACATGAATTCACTGTCATGTGTTAGAATATTACAATTGAGATGAGCAAGGTGTTTTCCTGTCCTGTGTAACTTTTCCTCACATTCTGAATGTGTCCTCTGAATGAGGAGCACGTCTCGCTCATCTTCCGGGGTTTTGCCAAACCCCGTTCTCGGAAGCGAAAAATGATCCTGAACTTCTTCATAGAAAGTGTCATACAGATTGACATAAACATACACTGAAGCACGCACAGACACGAATGCACACATTTACACGCAGAAGCACCCACACATATGCACACACATGTGTGCATACAAAAAAACGTACATGCACGCACACAAACATACGCACGCACACATGGCACACACACACACACAAACACACGTATACATCTACACACACATTCACACACATATTTAGCACGCACATCTACGCACAAAACCATGTACCCATACCCACACAGAACATACACCTCACACCTGTGCACGCAAATATAGCAAACACATAGACACATACAACGTGCTCATACGCATACATACCCATGTACGCAGCACACACACACAGAACAGACACACACACATGTATATATTTATAATATATGTGTGTACATACATATGTTGATGGATACACACGCAAATAGAACCAATACTTGAAGGGAGCGTTCTGAAAACCTGAGCACTGAGTGAACGTAATGACAAGGTGCTGAACTACCCAATTGCGATTGAACAGGAAATAGAGTGGACATTTAAAAAAAGGAAAACAGGTTTCATGTAAATGGTACAGGTCGGCCTTCCAACTTGGAATGCGCAAGACATTCAACATCGTCAGGATTTCAACTACGTCTGCTATTGGGCAAATGAGAATGGAGATAAGGGAAATGCATCACTGGACAATCCGTCTCATCATAAAACATGTGACCAGGAGGACAATGTCATTTCATACAATCTGGAAAGTGACTTCCCATATTGAAAGCGGACCTTCACTATTCTGTCCCGTCACCAACATTCGGCGTAGTGCATTACAGTTAAATAAAAGCTAATCCTAATCTAAATCCTGCAGTCAGTTTGACAGCAACGTTGTTCTGACATTACAGGAAATGCAGGTGTTCAATATTGCGGTTCAACCCCACTTTTCGCATGGGCAACCTGATTGGTCAATAGATTGTCGCCGAGACTATCACACCTGTATTCCCTGACGTATATGCCGCTTGGGTCATTGAATGTCCCCTCATCTCGTACCTGAATGGTCGACACACATTCTGAGATATTGGGCATTAGTTATTAGCCTCATCATCATTTCGGAAACTGCCTTTGCCATGTCTGTTGGTAAGCCCTATAGGAATCAAGTTACGCATCTACTCGCTGGCGCTCATAAGAATAACAGAGAGCCGATGGAGGTCTACAAAATATTAGGAGGGATGAATGAAATCAATGTCGTCAAATTGTTCCCCCTGGGGGGAAATCTGCAACGCGGGGTCACAGATATAGGTTGTGAGGTGGTAGATTTATAGTTAGAAGAGGAGGAATAACTTCTCGCAGAGGATGGGAATTTGTGGAACTCGTTGCTCATAGTGCGGTGTAGTCTGTGTTATTAAATAGTTTCTAGATGGATGTCGATATATTTCTGATTGAAAGCACACAGGGTTAAGTGGATGTGGAGAACCAGGAGGGAGGGTGATTTGAGACCAAGAACTTATGACTTGCATTGCTAGCACACGACCTGTCAATTTCTGACAACAATCCCGGGTATGGAGTGGTTTCCCATAAGGAGAGGGCCTGTATTCAATGGAGTGAAGAAGAATGAGAGGCGACCTTATTGCGACATATTGGATTATCAGGAGGTTTGACAGGGTAGCTGCTGAGAGAATATTTGCTCTTGTGTGACTGACTAAGACTTGAAGGCATAATCTCTGAGTAACTTGGCGCCCAATTGGAACAGAGATGAGCAGCAATATCTTCTCACAGAGGGCAGTGAATCTGTGGAGTTCTTTACCACAGAGAGCTGTAGAGGCTGGGTAGTTAACTGTGTTCAACGCTGAGATCGGCACATTTTTAATCTGAAAGGGAATCGTGGATAATGGAGATAAGGCGGAAACGTGGAGTTGAGGATAATAAATTCTGGGCAGCCATTATCTCAATAAGTGGCGGAGCTATCTCGGTGGGCCCTACGGCCTACCTCTGGTCCGACGTCTCATGGCCTTATTTTGAATCAAAACACAATTTGTAAATTCAGTGATGAAAAGAATGTTGGTGAAATGGCATCATTTGAAAGGATGATTGCATTTGTTGAATCATAATCCATAAGAGCTACTTAAGAATTGGCATGGAAATAAAATATTGAACAGATACTGTTGACGAAATTCGTATTGTTCAGTAAAATAGAATTCAAATTACATGACAATTTAAAAAAGGAACAAGGAAAGATGGAATCCCGGAGCAAGGATACAAAAACAACTGACTGGTCCAATTCAGTGAGATCCAGAAGGCACAATAAATGAGTTAACAAACTTTGGTTTCAGTGTCGATGGAGTGCATTGAAACGCACAGAAATAATAGACAAATTATATGGAAGCCAGGTGGAGCCACACTTTGGGCATTTTCAGTTCGCATGTTATAGAAATAGGGACAGGCCTTATCCAAAGTGTAGGAGAAAGAGTATCATTGAAGAATTGGAAGTCTATGCCAAACATGAAAAGATGAACAGACTGAAATAATTGCCTTTCAAAGCAATTGAGAAATTTCTTGAGAGCCCATTACTATTCCAATAGTAGAACCAGAGGAATGGGTTTGCATTCAGGTGAGAATGAGCGGCACAGTCGCAAATTGGGTTAGTACCGCTGCCTCACTTTGTTGGGTTCAATTCCCACTCTGGGTGACCGTGTGGATTTTGTGCTTCGGCCCGTGTCTTCGCGGGTTGCCTCCGGGTGTCCGGTTACAGGCAACAGTCCACACCTGTGCAGGTAAGGTTGACTTGCCATTTCTTTTTATTAAAACAGGAAAAAAATGTACACAAGGCCAAACGGTACAAACACTAATTTTGTATTGGAGAAAGAGGGTACACTCCCCTCTGTACCAACGTACGAGGAGGGGAGGGTGTAGGATACTCTGATTATTAAAACAGTTCACAATACAGATGTACAAAACAAACCTCTCAAGCACTAAACGTTCCGCTGGAGAGAACAGATACCTCGCTCTGTACGAACAGAAGGGAAAGACAGGGGGCAAAGAGGGTGGTGGAGAGCCCCCAATGGGCCACTGCCTGAACTATCTACGGAGGCAGAAAAACAAACTAATTTATGATGTCCCAGATTCCGGGAGTCCCCCAGCTGAATTGCCACTGAGCGCCCCAAGGTACAGGGTAGCTGGATTGGCAATGCTAAATTGACACTTAGTGTTCCACGATGTGCAGGTTAGTTGGAATGGCGATATATTTTCATTAAAACAGTAAAAAATATATACAAGGCCAAACGGTACAAACACTAATATTGTATTGGAGAAAGAGGGAACGCTCCCCTCAGTACCAACGTACGGGGAGGGGGGGGATGTGATACTCTGATTAATAAAACAGTCCACAACACATATCTACAAAAACAAATGGTACACGCACTAAACTTTGCGCTCGAGACCAGATACCCTCGCCTCTGTACAAATGGAAAGGAAAAGAAGGGGGTGTGGTGGGGAGAGAGGAGAAAGGAGGGTGCTTGGGGATGGAGGGTGTCGGGTATTGGTGCGGACGGAGCGGGGGGGGGGGCGGTGAAAAAGACACTGCCTGAACTATCTGCGGACGCAGAAAAACAAAAGAATCTTCAATGAAGAAGTGTCAGATTCCGGGAGTCACCTAGAGGGTAATTGGATTGCCCATGCTAAATTGTCTCTGGGGGCCCCAGGATGTGCAGGTTAAGTGGCTGGTCATTCTAATTTTCCCCTGAGGGTCCCAGGATGTGCAGGTTAGGTGGATTGGCCATGCTAATATGCCCCTTAGCGTCGGACGATGTGCAGGTTAGGTGGATGGGTTATGCTAAATTGTCCCTTAGTGTCCCGAGGCGTGCAGGTTAGGCGGATGCGCTGGGGAAGTTGGTCTTGGTAGGTGCTCTTTCAGAATGTCGGTGCACACTCGGTGGTAAGAATAGCCTCAATATGCACGGTAGGTGCAGGTTCCACCCCTGAACCAGAGAAGAAGGATAGCAGGGCATTAAGTTGGGTGGCCGGCTGACCGTCTGTGTTGTTCATTCTGCATGACTGAATGCTATTGAGAATTTGTATAGACATTACTGATTTTGTAGAGGGCAGCAGAATGACTTCATACTCGTACCTTTTTGTGATAAGTCGTTTACTTTGTGTTCAACGATGATTAGCACCATACCAACGAGCAACAAGGCACTCAGGCAATGCCTCGCCAAGGGCACCGAGGTGTGAGGGATGTCTATGAAATGATAATAAAAAGGGTTTATTTTCGTTAGTCCCAGCCATCCCCGGACAATGGGAGTACCGCTGACACATCGATTCCCTCATCTATTTCAGGCATTGTAAAGCTACTGACAGTTCAACTGTATGAAAAACAACAGTGTACCGAATTGATTGTGTCATACTCAGCGTGGTTTAACGCTCAGTTCAATGGTGCACGGTTATTTGCTGGATGTCAGTAGCGGGAAGCATCTGGAAGTGACCACTGACTATCTGACAGAATGAAATCTGGGCAACGGAATGCCCTGGAACGTTAGTTAGGATTATTATTTAGAAAAATCTCTTTCTCAATGAACTTCCTTCTTTCTATCTGCAATTGTCGGTGTAAAACACAGAAGATGGCTGGGATTAGGGGTGCTCCATCCATTCGCACTGGCGGCATTCTCCGGTGCGCCGGAAGTGCACCAACGCCCCGGGATTCAGCCGACGGTGTGGGTATATGGCTATATGGGTAGAGATCAGGAATAAGAAGGGTGCAGTCACAATGTTGGGGGTATAATACAGACCTCCCAACAGCCAGCGGGAGATAGAGAAGCAGATAGGTAGACAGATTTTGGAAAAGAGTAAAAACAACAGGGTTGTGGTGATGGGAGACTTCAACTTCCCACTATTGACTGGGACTCACTTAGTGCCAGGGGCTTAGACGGGGCGGAGTTTGTAAGGAGCATCCAGGAGGGCTTCTTAAAACAATATGTAGACAGTCCAACTAGGGAAGGGGCGGTACTGGACCTGGTATTGGGGAATGAGACCGGCCAAGTGGTAGATGTTTCAGTAGGGGAGCATTTCGGTAACAGTGACCACAATTCAGTAAGTTTTAAAGTACTGGTGGACAAGGATAAGAGTGGTCCTAGGATGAATGTGCTAAATTGGTGGAAGGCTAATTATAACAATATTAGGCGGGAACTGAAGAACATAGATTGGGGGCGGATGTTTGAGGGCAAATCAACATCTGACATGTGGGAGGCTTTCAAGTGTCAGTTGAAAGGAATTCAGGACCGGCATGTTCCTGTGAGGAAGCAGGATAAATACGGCAATTTTCGGGAACCTTGGATAACGAGAGATGTTGTAGGCCTCGTCAAAAAGAAAAAGGAGGCATTTGTCTGGGCTAAAAGACTGGGAACAGACGAAGCCTGCGTGGAATATAAGGAAAGTAGGAAGGAACTTAAGCAAGGAGTCAGGAGGGCTCGAAGGGGGTCACGAAAAGTCATTGGCAAATAGGGTTAAGGAAAATCCCAAGGCTTTTTACACGTACATAAAAAGCAAGAGGGTAGCCAGGGAAAGGGTTGGCCCACTGAAGGATAGGCAAGGGAATATATGTGTGGAGCCAGAGGAAATGGGCGAGATACTAAATGAATACTTTGCATCCGTATTCACCAAAGAGAAGACATTGGTAGATGTTGAGTCTGGAGAAGGGTGTGTAGAGAGCCTGGGTCACATTGAGATCCAAAAAGACGAGGTGTTGTGTGTCTTAAAAAAATTAAGGTAGATAAGTCCACAGGGCCTGATGGGATCTACCCCAGAATACTGAAGGAGGCTGGAGAGGAAATTGCTCAGGCCTTGACAGAAATCTTTGGATCCGCACTGTTTCAGGTGATGTCCCGGAGGACTGGAGAATAGCCAATGTTGTTCCTCTGTTTAATAAGGGTAGCAAGGATAATCCAGGGAACTACAGGCCGGTGAGCCTTACTTCAGTGGTAGGGAAATTACTGGAAAGAATTCTTCGAGACAGGATCTACGCCCACTCGGAAGCAAATGGACGTATTAGTGCGAGGCAGCATGGTTTTATGAAGGGGAGGTCGTGTCTCACTAACTTGATAGAGTTTTTCGAGGAGGTCACTGAGATGATTGATGCAGGTAGGGCAGTGGATGCTGTCTATATGGACTTCAGTAAGGCCTTTGACTAGTTCCCTCATTGTAGACTAGTACAAAAGGTGAAGTCACACGGGATAAGGGGTGAGCTGGCAAGGTGGATACAGAACTGGCTAGGCCATAGAAGGCAGAGAGTAGCAATGGAAGGATGCTTTTCTAATTTGAGGACTGTGACCAGTGGTGTTCCACAGGGATCAGTGCTGGGACCTTTGCTGTTTGTAGTATATATAAATGATTTGGAGGAAAATGTAACTGGTCTGATTAGAAAGTTTGCAGACGACACAAAAGTTGGTGGAATTGCGGATAGCGATGAGGACTGTCAGAGGATACAGCAGGATTTAGATTGTTTAGAGACTTGGGCAGAGAGATGGCAGATGGAGTTTAATCCGGACAAATGTGAGGTAATTCATTTTGGAAGGTCTAATGCAGGTAGGGAATATACAGTGAATGGTAGAACCCTCAAGAATATTGAAAGTCAAAGAGATCTAGGGGTACAGGTCCACAGATCACTGAAAGGGGCAACACAGGTGGAGAAGGTAGTCAAGAAGGCATACGGCATGCTTGCCTACATTGGCCGGGGCATTGTGTATAAGAATTGGCAAGTCATGTTGCAGCTGTATAGAACCATAGTTAGGCCACATTTGGAGTATAGTGTTCAATTCTGGTCGCCATACTACCAGAAGGATGTGGAGGCTTTAGAGAGGGTGCAGAAGAGATTTACCAGAATGTTGCCTGGTATGGAGGGCATTCGCTATGAGGAGCGGTTGAATAAACTCGGTTTGTTCTCACTGGAACGAAGGAGGTTGAGGGGCTACCTAATAGATGTCTACAAAACTATGAGGGGCATAGACAGAGTGGATAGTCAGAGGCTTTTCCCCGGGGTAGAGGGGTCAATTACTAGGGGGCTTGTTTAAGGTGAGAGGTGCAAGGTTTAGAGTAGATGTACGAGGCAAGTTTTTTACGCAGAGGGTAGTGGGTGCCTGGAACTCGCTACCGGAGGAGTTGGTGGAAGCAGGGACGATAGTGACATTTCAGGGGCATCTTGAGAAATACATGACTAGGATGGGAATAGAGGGATACGGACCCAGGAAGTGTAGAAGATTGTAGTTTAGTCGGGCAGCATGGTCGGCACGGGCTTGGAGGGCCGAAGGGCCTGTTCCTGTGCTGTATATTTCTTTGTTCTTTGTTCTTTGTATTAAATAGATGGAAAATAACGTGGATCAATTTTGAGTTGATGAACAACTGTAGCTTATAGACATGCCCGTCAATCCAATGGGCACTGTACATATATTTATGACGAGTGTGGCGATACCAAATGCTTATTTAAAACAATATCTGTTACATTATATCTCAGATGTCGTTGGGTTTTCCTGAAAGAATAATTGCAATTCCACCACTTTGAATTTTCTCTCAAACCCGTGATTTTACTCTGATCCACATTATCCCGTGAAAGCTTTGTACTGTCACTTTCTTGGAAAACTACTCGCCTTTCCTCTGGTTCCCGAGATGAGCAAAGCCGATCAGGTGATTAAGGCAGCAGACATTTCCATTGTGTTCTTGAGTGGACAGCATTCTCACAGGTAGGTACCAGCCTTGCGCTCACTCGATATAGAAACACTTACATGTCGTCGGATGATGCATTTAGTGCAGAGCAAAATTGGGTTGTCGTGCTGTTAGACCTTAACTTGAAATATAACGTTTCATTCCAATACCTCACTTCCTTACCAGGAATCTGATGGGATTGCGCTACTGCAATCGGTGTCATTTCTGCCTCACACACTGACGTGGCTGCAGTGGTCTAGCTGCTATGTTATAGCATCACATAATTTTTCCGGCATAAATGAAGACCATTTTGCCCATCGTGTCGACAACGGCCCCCTAAATTAGAACCATCACACCGTACATATCCGCTGATTTTCACCCGCACATCTGTACATTGCTTCTATGCGTAGCGCCATCCAGTGGCCTTCTGAATGCTTCGATTGTACCTGCCTCCCCCACACTTCCAGGAAGTGCATTGCAGACCCCGAACCACTCTCTTTGATAATGCTGTTTTTCACAATCGCCATGTCTGCGATTCGCCTTGTAATCTGTGCCCCCTCGTCTCGTTCGTTTTGTGACCTACTCCTCGGCGAGGCATTGGTCTCCTCGTATAACTGTCGCTAAAAGTAAGCGCGCAGGTACAGCAGGCAATAAAGAAGTCACATGATATGTCGGCCTTCAGAGTGAGAGAATTTGTGTACAGGAATAGGGATGTTTTACTGTAAGTGTATCGTGCATTGGTGAGGCCACACTTGGAGCATTGTGTCCAATGGCGGTGCCTTTATGTGAGGGAAGATGTTATTGCTATCGAGCGAGTGCACGACAGTTTACCAGGTTGATTCCTGGGATGATAGTTGTGGAGGGATTACGGCAGTTGGTATTATATTGTCGGCGCTTAGAAGAGTGATGGGGCATACTATAGAAACATAAAATGCTAAAGATTAGACAGGGTAGAATCAGAATCAATGGCTCCAGTTGTGGGGCAGCCCAAAACTGGTGGGCCATAGTTTGAGCAGACAGATTTATGTCTGAGGTGAGCAGAGATATCTTTACCGAGAGCATGATCAATCTGTGGAATATTCGAGGCGAAAACGTTGTGTAACTTCAAGAAGGAATTAGAGAGAGCTCTTGGGACAAAAGGGATCAAGGATTCTGGAAGGAAGGTAGGATCAGGACACGCCATTTATGATCAGCCATGATCGCAGTGAAAGATGGAACAGGTTCAAAGGGCCGAATGGCCTCCAACTGCATCTGTTTGCTATGTACGGTTCTGTGTGTACTTATCGGTCCGTCCAGCCCTCTTCTGATATTGTGCAGATAAGTCAAGTCTCCTCTTAGACAGTTTTCTCCAAATGTGCCTCCAATCTAACCTCATAACTGACGTTTCTTGTCCCTGGAACCATTCTTGTGAACCCCTTCTGCAGTCCCTGTACGACAGCAAACAGAACTCAACAGAGTATTCCACCTGAGGTCAAACTGGAGTCTTATATACGTTCCGCATAACTCACTTGCGGTTGTACTCTATGCCATTCGTAATAAAGCCCAGAACACTATACTCTAAATTATACTTTCTCTCAACTTTCCTGCTAACCTCAATGATCAGTACACTCATGCACCCAAGTCAATTTGCTCCTGCACAGCCTCAAACATTGCAGCTCTTAGCTTATTTCGTCTGCCCATATTCTGGCAACCAAAATACACGACTCTGCATTGGAATTCGACCGCCACCTATCTGTTCAAGAGACTAAGTTGACAGTGTACATTTCAGCCTCTGGTCAGGCCTCCTCCCAATTTGCAATGATTCACTGTTCTGCACCATTCAGTTAGCTTAGAAATCATTCCCCCTGAACAGTAATAAAGTCAGTCATAATACATAAGTAAAGCAATCCTTCCAGAAACTTTATCTACAACCTTCAGCTTTTCCAGATCAATTTGTTCGTCGAATATTTGGACTTCCCTGTTTGAATGCTCATTTTATGACTGTCACCCATATTGTGAATCGAGGCCTACCATTTTCCAGAGTTTGAAAGAGATAGCTCAGGGTAAGTTTCTCTCGATTGGGAGTTCCCCTTCTATCCGATTCATCTATTTTAAAAAATCTAATCTAAAGTACAGAGCCCTGCTAAACGGGCAAAGGTTCAATCGTTTATATACTTGCGTGGGCGCAGTTTGCTGCACCTCATTCCACCATCTCCAAAGTTTCAACAGAGTACAATTGTTTTTACTATTGTTTTGTGAGGGATAAATCGCTTCTTCGACGGAAACTGTGCCGAACTCCGATTAAATTCAATATAATTGTTGTTTATATATTGTGGCCGATTCACCGAATGTATTCAATGCTGGAAATGAAATGGCAAGCTTCATCTCTCCCCGTTGAGCAGCGTAGAATGGGTTCATCTAGTCATTACCTGCTCTGAACTCTACCTTCAAAACAATGACGCGGCGATTCAAGGTCGGACTGCGAAGGAAGCTGAATTCAGGAATTCCCTGAAAGCTAGCGGCATATAAATTGAATACGACAATACACGTTCCAACGTTTGCTTTTAGGTGGCCATACTACCTCGTTGGTAGCCATGCATGTGACTTGTATTTGAACTCATTTTTCCCCCCTTATTAACTATGCCGTTATTATTTGAAGATGACGGATGAGGGAGTCAAATTGCTACTGGCAATTAAATATGCATGCAAATGATAAGGCAACACAGTCACCCACCCGCAATTCTTCCTTGCAGATATTCAGTAAAAGTTAGATAATTTTAAAACTAAATCAATCTTCTATTTGACTACAGTTGAAACAATGGGAAAGACATTGAGATAAAGAAACGTACCTGGCATTGCCATACGCAGTTCCTGATCATTCTCAGTCACCACAACATCTTTGCTCCATGGAGAATCCGACCAGTTTCCTAAAACATCTGTTTGATACCGGCAGCCATAACTTCCCAGAGAATCACTTCCCGTAACGTTGACATTGAAGATCGCAGTTCGCTGATCGTCATTCACGTGATGAGATTGTACAGGTTCCACGCTCCGGTTTCTGTACAAGTGGAACATGCCCCCGGAGGAGCGAATGTCCCCATTGCAGGAAATAAGAACAATTTCGCCGCTTGAAGTAAGTGCGAAATTTTTGAATTTGTTGATAGTCGGTTGAGAAAGTCGATCTGCAACAGGAAAATAAAAATCTGGAACGTTTTGAAGCACAATGGCAAATAAAGAATCTTGCGTGCAAACAATGTTGATGAATGTTGGAATTTTAGATACATTTTAGTCTATGTGGTTAGTGCAGTAAGGCTTCAAGGTATAGCTTAGTGTGTGTTTCACTGTTGCAGTAGTGTTTTTAAAACTCCTGATTTGAAATATAGCATAGGCGTTTTTGGAGAGAGGGGGCGATTAAAGCATCGTAAACGCTTGGTAAATGGATCTGCATTTTATTAAGAGGGTTCCTTTCAGGGTCGTGAATTAGAGATATTGTGATCAGATGAGTAAGGTGAAGTAGCTAATGGGAGGAGCCAGGTCTCCAAGTAGTCAGCTGTTGAGGTTTCCAACGTTAGTCATTGGCAGGAAACGGAACTGATCATGTTTCTGTAGAAACTCAGCCGAAATACCTGCATTATTCTCACAATGTGCCAGGTCTCTCTCTTTCAAGCATTCTCAAAATATCTCTCTTTCTCAAAGTAGAGTATTCAAGACATCTCTATGCAGCAAATACTTGTGAGTCTGCGAACTGTATTTAAACGTGGATTGTGACCTGAGATAGCTTTGCTGTTTGAGTGGAAGTGAAGGTACCAGTTAAGGGTTATTGTGTCACTACATTGATTAGAATTGTTTAAGGAGTAGTTGTAAGCTATTTTCTTTTGTACTGCCAATTACATTTTAATACTGTGTTCGCAATAAAGTTTGTTTTAATGTACCGTATCCTTACTCTCCGTGAAATTCCCCCTGGAGCGAGATATCCTTTCCTCACTGCCTTACCAATTAATAGAACAATCCTTATGGTATCGCAGATTCCATTGCAGTCTGTCCAGAGTCGTAATACAATATTTTTGGGCTCGAACGCATGCCCTATTCCTAAACAATAGCAATGTCGTCTAATGGCTCAGAGAAATTATTTTGATAAGCTACCTCCAATATTTATCGAAATGGGATTGCTCAGATTTGACCTCCTCCAGCGCTTTTCGATGAAATCCAAGCATTCACAACTGTAGATTCCTCCAATGACCACGGTGTCGTTATATTCAAGGTGCGTCTTGCACTGTCCTTCGTCATAATCCCTTCGATTTGCAGGATTCCGGTTGTGATAATATTGGATCCTTACGGCAGGACATTGGCAACGACAATTCAAAGTTATATTCTCTCCGGTAAAAAAGTGTCCGTAAGGCGGGAACGAAGTTAAGTCTGGCATCGGTAAATCAACTGAAGTCAAACAGATCACACATTGAATACATTTCTCCAATCGGCGTGCCAATCAGCGCAGACCTCATTATTGGTTAACCATTAAATAGCCTCACATTGAAATAACATAAGGGTTGCAATGTTGCTTGATCACAGCTTTTAACTTTGCAATAAATATACTTTGCTGTAATAAATGTACTATGTTTTATTTACGATAGAGAGTAAAGTTTCGTAAACGTTCTGACAACAGAACTGGTTCCAAAACCAGAAGATTGTTGGCAATCCCAACATCTTGAGAATGACATGAGCTAACGTTTCTAGTCTGGATGGCTTTGTCAAAGCTGGAGAGAACTGGAAATAGCGCCAAATGTATAAAGATGTGGGCGGGGGAATTGGAGCAGCACCTCTGGACAGGAAGCGTGCCATGTGTGGAAATTCACAAAGATATCCTGGAAAGAAAGACAAAAGGAATGTAAATGCGGGTGATTATGGCGAATGAGGATGCTGACCGTGGCACATCAATAACTTAGAAATTGTTAATTTCACAACAAATGTAAGCAGGATAAAAAATGCAACTTGGAGCTGGGAACAGATGGACATCGTGGGAACGGAGTTCTGCCCAGTATACCATCTCTGCTTTCCACTTCCCTCCTGGAGTTTGACAACGGGTGTGCTATCTCCTCCGCAACATAACTCGTTCAACTGTTTCAACATTAAACACTGTCGTTAGTTCTGAATGTTGTTGCCAAATAGAATCTACAAGAAGTGGGCAGGTCGCAATCACTGCTCCGAACACAATACACAATTGGAGGAAAGTCTGAGAGCAGCAAACATTGCTCAAGCATTTGAGGAACGTTGCACACTGATTTATGCAGCAGATTATTTCCACTTGTTTTAATCACCTCACCAAGACTGAAAACAGTTAAATGGTGACACGTTAGCCCAGAAACTGCAATTATTGTATTCAGTTTTAAAATCGGTTACTCACATATGTCCATTCCGAGAAGCCAGCCGAAATGAACTAAAAAGAAAACGAGTGACAATGTTAAAAAAAACCTAGAATGTGCATCATTCCGTGCACTCTTTCCACACATTGCAAATAACAGAATGTGGAGATGGAAACTCAAATGATTTCCAGAGCCTAAGACCGCTGGGGTTTAAGAGACATTTAGCTTTCAGCACATATAGTGGTCTTCGGTCCATTCTGTCTCCACTGGCAATCATGCACCTATCTTTCCAATCTCATTTTCCAGCCCTTGTGTCCGTAGTCTTGTCGACTGTAGAGTTTGAAGTGTTCATCAAATGCTTCTTAAAATTATGTGGGTTCTCGGCTCTACCAACTTTTTAGGCATTGGTTTCCAGATCGACAACACCCGCTGGGTCAATGGTTCTTCCTCAACCGCTTCTCCAATCTCCTGCCCCTGTCCTTTTGTCTATGGATTTAGAGTACCAATTTTTTTTTTTTTTGCAACTAAAGGGTAATTTAACGCGGCCAATCCACCTACCTTGCACATTCTGTGCTGGTTGCAGGGGTGAGACGCACGCAGACACGGCAAGAATGTGCAAACTCCACATGGATAATGACTCGAAGCCGGGAGCGAACCTGAGTCCTCGGCGCCCTGAGGAAACATGCTAACCACTGCGCCACCGTCCTACCCCTTATCTCAAACCTGCGTCCCTCCCCCACATAGTTAATTACCCTCCGCGAAGGGTAAAAGTTTCTTTTGAGGTACCGTCTCTCTGTCCCTCATAGTTTTATGCACCTCAGCAAGATCCACCACCAGCCTCCTCTGCTCCTAGGAAAACCATCACAGACTATCCATCCTCTCTTCATAGCTGAAACACTCCAGCCCAGGCAAGCTGCTGGTGAATCTCCTCTGGATCGTTTCAGGTGCAATCAAATTCTTCCCAGAATGGGGCGGCCAAAATTGCACAGAGCTCTAGATGTGGTTTGAAGTGTGCTTGTTAAAGCATGTGCTTACATCTAATGATTGAGCCAATCCAGGAAGGCATCCCACATGCTTTCGCCACCTTCCTACAAGAATCTATGGACATGCACCACAAGGCACCTCTGCTCCATTGTAATGCACAGCCTCCCGCCGTTCATTCAGTATTCCTTTGCCTCGTTAGTCCTCCCAAAGTGCAGCACCCCGCACATCTCAGGGTAAAATTCCATTTTTCACAGTCAATCTCACCATCTCATTTATATAGTCCTGGATTCTAAGGCTTTCGTCCTCGTTATTTACTGTCTGGTCTGTACTATACACTGTACCTCGGTGACGTGACAATAAATCTAAATCGAATCTGCCACGCCACCAATTATCTTCCTATTGCGAACATTCTGATCACTTGCTCCACAGGGTAGGGATTTGGTTGGGTTGAGTTGGTTGTTGGGAGTTCATAGATCATAGAATTTACAGTGCAGAAGGAGGCCATTCGGCCCATCGAGTCTGCACCGGCTCTTGGAAAGAGCACCCTACCCAAGGTCAACACCTCCACCCTATCCCCATAACCCAGTAACCCCACCCAACACTATGGGCAATTTTGGACACTAAGGGCAATTTATCATGGCCAATCCACCTAACCTGCACATCTTTGGACTGTGGGAGGAAACCGGAGCACCCGGAGGAAACCCGCGCACACACGGGGAGGATGTGCAGACTCTGCACAGACAGTGACCCAAGCCGGAATCGAACCTGGGACCCTGGAGCTGTGAAGCACTTGTGCTATCCACAATGCTACCGTGCTGTGTCAATCTTGGAAAATTGGAAGATCAGGAAGATACGATCGGTCTTAATCTAATGATAAATACGTCCATTGACATCAAGATTTAATAATTCTACGCCACTTTTTCAGTCTGAATGGGGTTGCGGGGGGGTTCATGACTGTAAAGGTTTGCAGCCTCCATGCTAAAACCTCAGACCCAGATTTATGTGACACACGTCATTGGAGCAGTCTGGCAAGTAGCTCATCTCTATTCCCAGTGACGTTGTGCGCTGCTCTGGTTGGGACACATCAGAAGACTCGAGATGGACGAATGCCTGAAAGCAGCAACAAAATAGAGGGCTCTGCACTTCGAAACATAGAAAACAGTAGCAGGAGGAAGTTATTCGCTCCTTCGAGTCTGGTCCACCATCCATTATGATCATGGCAGATCCTCCAAAATAATAGCCCAATCCTGCTTTGCCCCAATAGAAACAGAGGGGTGTCATCGAGACATAGGGTCCTGTTGTGCGGAAGGCCATTCTGCCTACGGAGTCTGTACCGACGTTCTGAAAGAGCACCAACAAAGGCCCACTTCCCCACCATATCCCCACAGCCCCAGCTAATCTTTGGACCGTGAGGGATAATTTGACATGACAAAGCCACGTAATTTACATTTCTCTGGACACTAAGTGGCAATTTAGTAAGGCCGATTGACCTAAACATGAATGGATTGGGCCGCTAACGTGCTTAGATTTTCACCGAATCTCAGAATAATACAATGCAAAAGATGTCATTTGGTACAATAAACCTGCACCGACACATGGAAAACACGTGACCTGCCTATCTAATCCCTTTGCGAGCACTTTGCAAATAGCATTGAATGTTACGAGATGCCAAGTACTCATCCAGATGCTTTATAAAGGCAACGCGCCTCGATCACCGTCCCAGGAGGTGAATTCCAATCCATGACCGCCCTCTGGGTAAGAAGGTTTCCTTCAAATCTCCCCAAAATCTTCTGACCCTCACCTTGAACCTGTGTCGCCTCGTGACTGGCCTTTCAACTAAGGGGAATACCTGCCCCCTATCTACTCCGTCCATGCCCATCACAATCTTGGATACCATAACCAGGTAACCCCTCAGTCTTTTCTGTTCCAGTGAAAATACCCGAAGCCTCTCTGGATAACATCTCTCCATGACTTTACAATTCTCTCCCAGACACCATCCTGGCGTATCACTTCTACATCCCCTCCAGTACAATCACATCCTTCCTATGATGTGTGGATCACAATTACACATAGTGCTCCAGCTATGGCCTCACCAAAGTTATATATAAATCCAGAGGACCTCCCTCACTTGCTCTTAATTTTCTGGAAAACATGTTCGGATCTCCTGATTCGACCTGCCAGAAATGTTTCTATTGCCACTTTCCTTTCCGAATTTAAATGTTGACTTCACCGCAGTACTTTCTATTATGCTCCAGTCTTTCCACACTATTGCGCATGTTGTGACCGCAATGAACGAACATTTTGTTTCGTTTTGACATTAGAAATTAACGTTTGTATATTCCCCGTGACTGCTCTCCTCTTTTCGAAGAAAGCTGAGAACTGATGGCTGAACAGGAGCGCGCCACGCCTCAGACGAGGGGATTGGCTGAATTCTAGGCCTTCATGAATAATTCATTCATGGCATTTGAACCCATTTAGTTGGGGTGAATCGGTATCAGGAACCAGACGTCCAGCCAATCGACCCCGAATTTGCGCTCGTCTGGGTAACCGCATGACTCTCGTTTGGCAGAATTGCCCTCATCATTTCTGGCCACCTGCTTGGGCTGCCACTTGTACAATTTCACTTCTGAATGCCTCCTACTGCTTTGAAATAGTTTTACAGAGAACATTCCAATAGCTGGAACCAATACACTCTTGCTAGCTCATCTCCCAAATTTGTAAAGTCTGCCTTCCACAATTTACATTGTGGAAATGCCGGCGTTGGACTTGGATGAGCACAGTAAGAAGTCTTACAGTACGAGGTTAAAGGCCAACAGGTTTGTTTCAAGCACTAGCTTTCGGAGCACTGCTCCTTCCTCAGGTGAATGAAGAGGTAGGTTCCACAAACATAAACATAGACAAAGTCAAAAATGAAAGACGATACTTTGCATGCGAATCTTTCCAGGTACTTAAGTCTACAGATCCAGACGGAGCCACTGTAGAGAGATAATCACATAAAATAGAGGTGTGAATTGTCCAAAGCCAGGACAGTTGGTAGGATTTCGCAAGACCAGGCCAAATGGTGGGGGTTGAATTTCATAGAATTTCATAGAATTTGTAGTGCATAAGGAGGCAATTCGGCCCATCGAGTCTGCACCGGCTCTTGGAAAGAACACCCAACCCAAGCAAACACCACTCTATCCCCATAACCCAGTAACCCCATTCAACCAACACTAAGGGCAATTTTGGACCCTGAGGGCAATTTAGCATGGCCAATCCACCTAACCTGCACATCCTTGAACTGTGGGAGGAAACCGGAGCACCCGGAGGAAACCCATGCACACGCGGGGAGAACGTGCAGACTCCACACAGACAGTGACCCAGCCGGGAATCGAACCCGGGACTCTGGCGCTGTAAACCAATTGTGCTAACAACTATGCCACCGTGCTGCCTCGTGTCGAATGTAATGCGACAAGAGTCCAAGGTCCCCGTTGAGGCCATTTCTAATGTGTGCAGAACTTGGATATACGTTTCTGCTCGTTAGAAGCCTTTCTCTCCAGTGGCTGCATCATCATCCACCACCTGCAGGACAACCCTTGTTGTAGCTGACTGCCTGCATCAGATTTCTCCACCTGCACGACCACCCTTGTTGTGGTTGACTGCATGTACCAGGGTCCACAAGCTGCAGGACCACCCTTGTTGTGGTTGACTGCATGTACCAGAGTCCA